>NC_057864.1:439344321-439526821 GCF_019393635.1 Dromiciops gliroides | reverse complement strand
AATGAGCCTCTCCAGAAGGGATGAAATAGAAGTTTGTTTTAGCAGGAGAGAGAAAGGAATGTGTGCTCTGGGGTAAAACAAGCCCTGATTTATTTCCATGATAAAAAGTGAGTGGACCAGGAGCCAACCATCCCAGCCACTGGGACCCTTGGGTCTGCCCTGCATATACTTCACTGAGATCCCAGCTCCAGCCAATCATAGGGTAGGAGGATAGGATGCTGGGAAGGGGGACAGTACTGCAAGCCTGGACCTAGAGGGCAGTTAAGGCAGGATGAGGCTTCCATTGACAGTAACAAGAGAAGTTGATCTACCTGCCTCAACTCTCCCCATTCCAGTCCATCCTTCTATCCTCCATTCAGCTGTCAAATGGATCTTCCTGAAGCCTGTGTGACCATGTCACTTCCCCCTATTCACTCAATTAGAATGACTTCTTATTGCTTGCAAGCAATACCTGGCCCCTTCCTACCTTTCTAACCTTTTTGTACCTTACATCACTTTAACCTAAACTCTTATGCTTTATACCTAGAAATAAAATGGATAGAGCACTGGTCCTGGAGTCAGAAAGACCTGAGTTCAAATGTAGCCTTAGACACATACTAGTTGTGTTACCCTAAGGGAGTTACTTAACTTCTGCCTCAGTCTCCTCAATTGTAAAATGGGGATAATAATAGCACCTACCTCCCAGAATTGTTGTAAGGATCCAATGAGATAACATTTGTAAAGTGCTTAGTGCACTGTCTAGTACAAAATAAAGGCTTAATAAAATATTATACCTTCCTTCCTTCCCCCATACTTTGCTCTCCTTCTCAGGTATACCTCAATCAAGTAACACTGGCATCCTTGTTGCTCCCCACATAAGACGCACCATCTCTTGACTCCAGGTATTTTTCCTGGCTCTCCTCCATACCTGCTACTCTCTCCCTCCTCATCTCTGCCTCCTCAATCCCCTGACATCCTTCAAGTATTAGCTTAAGTCCCATCTTCTGCAACGATCCTCTCTCAATTTCCCCTTAATTCTAGTGCCTTGATTATCTCCAATTTCTTCTCCCTATATCTTGTTTGTACATAGTTCTTTGCATGTTGTCTCTTCCATTAGATGGTGATTTCCTTGAGAGTAGAAACTATTTTTTCTTTGTATTCCCAGTTCAGTGCCTGGCACATAGTAGGCACTTAAATGCTACTTAAATGACTGGCAATACCATTCAAGCCTCCTAGGGGCTTGTCCCAGTCCTCGGTAGACTCTAGACTCTCTTGGCTTCTTGACTCTCAACCAACAGTCTAGGGAGGTAAAACTCTCCTGGGATTATTCATTGCTGGAGACTGCACAGTTATTGAGGAAAAGAAATAAAAGCCGTCAGGTTTTATTAGTGAAGTTAACCAGCAGTTCAGCAGTCACAGATCTCTTCATCTTATCACACAGGTGTCAGAAGCTGCTCATTTTAATGGTAAGGAAGTGGTGAGCCCATGTGGTATAGTAGAAAGGGCAGCCCACTTGGAGTCACAGTACTTGGGTTCTTGGGTTCAAATCTAGGCTCTAATACTCTCCAGTTGTGTGACCATGGCAAATAGCCACATCTTTCTGCTGAATCAGTAAAAATTGGAGTAATACTACTTATACTTCAGGTTATTGTGCAGAAAGAGCTTTGTAAGCTTCTTAAGTGCTTTCCAGCTCTAAATCCTGTGCTTTTATTCCCTAGTTATCCTTTTACACCCCAAGCCAAAAACTCAGACTTGCCCAATATCCACTTGAGGTCATGAATAGGAGCCAACTGAATTAGAGATCACCCCGTTCTTTGTCAGATAAAAAGCTAGCATTGTTGCTTTATTTATTTGGAGTCTTGGCTTGAGGGCCATTAGGAGTAATTGTAGATTCCCAACCCACCTGGAAATTGTGGCTAAGGCATTGTGTAAAGAGTCTCTGCCTTTCTTGTGTCAGGTTCTTTTGGCCTTTCCTTGGGTGGTGTGTGTCTGATTAATCCTGGAACGAAAGAGAAA
Organism: Dromiciops gliroides; assembly: GCF_019393635.1. Taxonomy (NCBI): domain Eukaryota; kingdom Metazoa; phylum Chordata; class Mammalia; order Microbiotheria; family Microbiotheriidae; genus Dromiciops; species Dromiciops gliroides. The sequence goes on along the minus strand of NC_057864.1, from coordinate 439,524,826 downwards.
AAGGAGGAGGAAAGAGAATAGTTCAAAGATTTGTTCTAGATGTATGATGGCCCCTTGCACCTGGTGTACCAGAGGCTGGGAATGTTCCTTTTATCTAAGTGCATTGTGGTAGAGTGGGAAGACACTTTAGAGATTATGTAGTACAACCCTCTCATTTTCCACATGGGGAAGTGGACAGGGTAAATGATTGCCCCCAAGATCACATGAATTAAGCTAATCCAAGGATCAAGATTAGAACTCAGATCTCCTGACTACCTAGAGCCCATTTCCTGACAAAGTGCTCCCTTGACTTTGTGAAGGTATCTGCTGAAGGCATATACGCAGGACCTTGGACTTAGACCCTGAGACCATTCTGTGTTCTAATAGTTTGAGTTCTCACCTCATTTTGACCCAAACCATGCCACAACAGGTATACCCTTTCCTCTTCCTTTCCCCCTTCTTTATATTGTCTTCCCTCATTAGATTATGAGCTCCTTGATCACAGGGACTATCTTGCTTTCTTATATTGGTATGTCCAGCACTTCGTGTGGTGCCTGAGACATAATTACTGCTTGCTAATTGATTGGCTTGGCTAAGGAATTTCAACCTTACCCTATAGGCAATGGTGAACCACTGAAGAATTTTGAACAGGGTAACATGATAAAAATAATATTTTTTAAGAAAATCAATTTGGTGTTGGTATACAAGAAGCACTGAAATGGAGAGATTCCTTGAAAACCCTCACACTGTACCCTCTGCCAGGTTGTGCCTATAGTGGAATGCTTAGCATGCAAGGTTGACTGACAGACTCATTTGCCACATTTCTAGGCTAGGAATGAAATCAGAGGGTCATGTTCGTCCGCAGGGTTCTACCTCACTGGTCCCTGCCTGTCACCCAGAGATGACAGGCTGCTCCTTAAAATGCCCATCTGGGTCAGGAGGAATTCAGTAGAGCATCACTATTCCATCCTCTGCCTGCTCATCCTTTTTTAGTCCTCAGATGGTTATAATTTTTGTCCCAGTCTTATCCCTCCAGGTTAGAAACTGGCTATAATGAGGGGGAAAGGCTTTGAAAAGAGGGGAGCACTGGTGCAGAACACCCAACCAGCCAGGTGCTGGGTTGTTCCGCCTGAATTCCATTTGTATGGCCTTATTCATTTTCAGACTCCTGATAAAACGAGCCTCCTCCTCCTTTTCTTTTTTTTTTTTTGCCTTGTCCCTGTACCTGCCTCCCTTGAGGAATATTTGCTGCTCTGGAAGACGATGCTTGGACAGAAAGGAGAAATTTTATCAACTAGTAGGGTTAGGAATGTGAGCAATTCTCTGTGACCCCTAGTCTCTGTTGACACCTTGAAAGCATCTGGGTATTACCTGATGGAGTAATTGGATATTTTTCTAGGAAATGGTGGTAGCAGCAATGGCCTAAGCTCTAGAGAATTCCACTAAGGGCTCTAACATCACATAGAGATTTTTTCCCCACCCTCCATTGAGGAAGACATTACCCTGGTTATTTTGTTCCCACACTCCCTTTCCTAGAGCATCAGAATCTGTGTGTGTGTGTGTGTGTGTGTGTGTGTGTGTATACACTCACATGTAATCAGAAAATTCATGAAAACCATAAAAAGTCCAATTTATCAGGGTAAGATGAGTTCCTGTGTTGCCAACATAAATTAAACAAGACCAGGCCTGTGCAGGAAAGATTACTATTTTTACAAGCCAGGCTTAAGGAAGTGTGTGTGTGTGTGTGTGTGTGTACACATGTTATTCAAAAGAACCAGGGCAGCTTGGTGGCGCAGTGGATAGAGCACCGGCCCTGGAGTCAGGAGGACCTGAGTTCAAATCCAGCCTCAGACACTTAACACTTACCAGCTGTGTGACCCTGGGCAAGTCACTTAACCCCAATTGCCTCACTAAATTAAAAAAAAAAGAAAGATCAAAAGAATCAGTGGAGTTGAGTGTGATTGGTGACAGGGAAAGATGGGCAGATGTCAGAGAATTTCTCAGGGTCCACATGAATATCCAGGCCCTAAGCAGCTCTAGTTTCCCATATCAGACCCCAACATCATCTTCTCTTGATCCTCTTTTACAGGGACAAGACCATAGGAGGAGGAAACATTTAAAGTTTTTCTCTCAGCTTCATAATATAGGTATTTCATTTTGGTTTTTTGTTACCAACAGCATTGCCCAATAGCATTTAATGGTATTCAGGGTGTAGAGGGTTGTTACTATTCTAGGAACCTTGAGGTTCCCATCCTTTGAGAGGGGCATTGTAGTCTACTGGAAAGTTCACTGGACTGAGAATCAAGAAGACCTGAACTCTAATCCCAAATCCAGTACTTAATAGCTATGAGACAGTGGGTCAGTCAGGTCACCAATGAGTCTCAGCTTCCTCATGTGTAAAATGGGAATAATGATGCCTCCCCTGTCTACCTCACAGGGTTGTTAGAAGGAACAAATGAATTCTATGCAGAAGTGCTAACACTCAACCCAGAAGTAAACTCTCAGGTAATCACATTCATCTATGTAGTTATCAATATGCAGGCATTTGTACACACAGTTGGCTCAGTTACTAATAAATAATAAAAGTGTGTAGTGGTGGGGGAAAAATAAACCAACCCCAAAGGCATAGATGTGCTGTAGCCTCTTTCTAAAATGATTTGCTACAAAAAAGAATTCAGCATAAGGCAAAGCCACGTTGGACCCTTTCCAAAAGTGATGACATTCATTTAGTCAATAAGCAAACGTGATTAAATTGACTGTTAGTTAGATGCTTATCACTGTTCTAGAATTACAAAGATAGCGATGGCACAAGACGTGCTCTCAGGGATCTTGTAACCCCAAAGACCCATAGATATAGCCACAGATAACTGGTAACAGGGGAGAACAAGGCCATATATGAAGGAAAGATTTGGGCATACCAAAGAAATCTTGTTGAAGGTGGCCTCCCCTGTGACAAATGTCCACGGCCTGACCCTTGAGGTCAAGGTAGGAAGGAGGCCCCCATGGGGACTGGTTGGTGAATGAAGTTCTGCACATGGGCAGAGATATGTTTCCATGTGGGTAGCTTTCTATTTAATGATATCTCGATTGGGTAGCAGATTTTCCTTCCTAATTATGTTTTGCTTAGGATGTTATGGAGATTACAATAGTTAGCATCTGCTGAACACACAGCAGCTGGGCAGGGAAGTGACCTGGGATTAATAATTTAAGAAAGAAACAAACAAACTGTGTTTTACTTGGATTATTCATATAGGCATTTCTTCAACAAATACTTACCAGGCATTTACTGTCCTCAGCGCATGGAATTCTGAAGCCTGGTGGCGGTACAAAGACAAGATCCCTTGTCTTCAAAGAGGTTACTTTCTGGTGGAGGCATAGACCATAGAATCATAGATTTAGAGCTAGAGGGGGCAGCTAGGTGGCGCAGTGGATACAGCACTGGCCTTGGATTCAGGAGGACCTGAGTTCAAATCCAGCCTCAGACACTTGACACTTAACTAGCTGTGTGACCCTGGGCAAGTCACTTCACTCTCCTTGCCCTGCAAAAACAAACAAACAAACAAACAAACAAACAAACAAACAAAAAAAGAAGTGAGCATTTAGAACTGAAAGGCACCCCAGGCATCATTTAGTCTGCTACAGAGAAAGGTTTGTCCCAAATCACCAGGGTAATGAGTACCCTCCTCCAAACTAACTCAAATTCATTTTGTATTCAAATATAGTCAAATATCTTCTATATATTCATATTAATGCACATGCTGGAATGTAAGTTTCTTGAGGGTAGGATCTGTTTCCCTTTTGTCTATAGTCTATATCCAGGATAAATAGGAAGTCATTGACAAAGAGAAGTCACTAGAATAAGAAAGCTTGGTAAAGACTTCAAGGAGAAAGTCAGATTTTAGCTGGGACTTGAAGGAAGCCAGCGAAGTCAGGAGGTGAAAATGAGGAGGGAAAATGCTCCAGGTGTGGGGGGCAGCCAGTAAAAGTGGAGGGTCCTGTTCAAGGCCAGTGTCACTGGATGGAAGCATGCATGGGGGGCAGGGGTGTAAGGTGTAAGAAGACTGGAAAGGTGGGGAGAAGACTAGGCTTTGAACAGCAAAGAGTGGATTTAAAATGTTAACCTGTAGTTAATAGGGAACCACTGGAGCTTACTGAGGGTGGTGAGTGGGGGTAGGGGAAGGGTGACAGGGTCAATACTATGCTCTGGAAAAATTGCTTTGGCCTCTGGGTAGAGAATGGACTGGAGTAAGAAAAGACTTAAGGCTGGTGGACCAGCCACAAGGCTATTGCCATAGTCCAGGCATGAGGAGATGAGAGCCAGCACCAATGTGGTGGCAGTATCAGAGGAGAGAAGGGGATATATGTTGTTGTTGTTTGTCCTTTCTCGAAGAAGACCATGACATCAGGGTAAAGTCATGACTTGCACTGAATTAGATTTAAGTGAGGGAGGGCTGTGCAAGGTCACCAACTTCACTCTCTCCTCTGGAGCCATCTGGGTCCAGTGGCAAGATAAAGATCAAGACAATTGGAGATGGTCCCAGATGTTTAAGGCAATTGGAGTTAAGTGATTTGCCTGGGGTCACATAGCTGGTAAGTGTCTGAGGTGAAATTTGAACTCAGGTCCTTCCAACTTCAGGGCCAAAACTCTATCCACTGAGCTGCCTAGCAACCCCAATAGAGGATATGTATTGAAGACAAGATGAAATCAATAGGCCTTGGCAACAGATTGGCTATGTGGAATGAGAGATAGTGAGGAATCAATGACACCTAGGGGACAACCCTGAAGGAGTGGGAAGGTGGTGGTGACCTTGACAGAAATAGGAATGTTAGGAAGGAGAGAGGGCTTAGGGAGAAAGATTGCTACTGGAAACCCTAATGAGAACAGCTGAACAGAGACCTCAGCACTGGGTCCCAACTCCCAGAAGATTCACTTCAAGGTCATAACCAGGCATCTTGGCATATTACCTCATTTGGAGATGCTACTGTTGTTCAGTTGTTTCAGTAGTGTCCGACTCATCATGACCCCATTTGGGGTTTTCTTGGCAGACATACTGGAGAGGTTTGCCATTTTCTTCTCCAGCTCATTTTATAGATGAAGAAACTGAGGCAAACAAGGTAAAGTGACTTACCCAAAGTCACATAGCTGGCAAATGTTTGAGGCTGGATTTGAACTCAGGTGTTCCTGACTCCAGGCCTGGCACTCTATCCATTGTTCCACCTGAAAGTCCCACAAACACACCGGTCACTTATATTTGGATGGTGCTCATAAGTATTTCTGGGACCCTGTTAGTACTTGTTGTTGCCCTAGGCACTTGACCTGATTACAGGACAGGACAACTGTTTGTGTCCCAGGAAGCCACTGTTTGTTTTGGAAGATGATCATGATTTTGCCAGTTTCTCTCCAAGTAGATGAAATTTGCTCAAGTTTATTAGGACAGAAAATACAGACTTGCTCTAGTCATCACTGAGCAGACTTAGGATCACAAATTTAGAGCTAGAAGGGACCTAAGAGACCACCTAGTCCAACCCCGTGGTTTTACCGATAAGAAAGCTGAGGCACAGAGAAGTTAAGGCCCAGCCCAAGTGAGCATCGCTTTTCCTTAAAATAAGGGCGAAGTATATCTGTGTATATCTGAGATGGTTATAAGAGGCCTTCACAAATCCAGGATACTGCCGTCTCCTCGACATCCTTTGTCTCCTGGAAGGACAGAGGCAGCCTTCATCTCTACTCTGAACCTAGATTTCATCTCACAACATCTCTCCCCATGCTTGCTTGGCTCTCCATTATCCACAGCCCATGTAAGATCCCGGGCATGCTCCTCCTCCTCTCCTCAGCAAGTGTGTGCCCCAGGAATGCAAACTCATTTTAGTATCACCCATCAGTAGTACATAATCAAGAGGGTAAATCTGCCTCTAAAAAAGTCATAAAATGCTTCATAAAATTCCAAAGTCAGACAGAAAGAAATTTAGGACTATCTATGCCTCCCCATTAACATGGATAATTGAGAATGGACTGTGTTTGTCAAAACCTGGAGCCAGCACTTAACCTCAGAATGGTCAATGCATCTATCCCACTTAATTATGCTCATGAAAGACAGGGCTGGCCAGATGAGGCAAGCTGCATTGTAGCTAGTAGTGTTAACCTCCTTCCTTCACACCCTCTAGCTCCTACACGAACATACACACACAGAGAGAGTCCAGCACATTCACTTGAGCTGTTCACAAGAAACAACCTGGACAAGTTTGTATTTCTCAAGTCTTCCTTGCCCTTCTGTATTATTCAGTAGAGGAGAAGATGAGGAGATTCGGGAACCATAAAATGGCCCCAAAAAAGGCTGTAAAGAGAGAAGCTTCTAAGGTTCAAAAGAATGAGAAGAGCACTAGACTCAGAACTCTAAAGATTGTTCCCAAGCCTACTGACTCACAGTGTGACCTTGGGCAAGTCCTCTATGATATCTAGGGCTCAGATTCCTGTCAAATGAGAAGGTTGGCCTGGATTATCTCTAATTCCCATTCATCATCATTAACCACAAGCATTTATTAGCATTTCCTATGTGCCTAGAGAGGAAGCTAAGTGATTCAGTAGATAAACCTATGCTTTAGGCAAATCACTTTGGCAGCTGAGTGGAAGTTAGATTGGAGCAAGGAGAGACGTGAGTCAGAGAGACCAATTAGAAGGTTCTTATGCTAGACTAGGTAAGAGGTGATTAGACTCTGATGGTAGTAGCCCTGTGAGTGAAGAGAAGAGGAGGGGCAGCTAGGTGGTGCAATGGATTCAGGAGGACCTGAGTTCAAATTCAGCCTCAGAAACTTGACACTTACTAGCTGTATGACCCTGGGCAAGTCACTTAACCCTCATTACCCTGCAAAAATTAAAAAAAATTAAAGAGAGAGAGAGAGAGAATGTATACAAGAGGTGTTAAAGTAGAAATAAGATATGGCAACAGATTGATTATGTGGGGTAAATGAAAATGAGGAATCTAGAATGTGAGACTGGGTGACTGGGAGGAGTAGTAATAGGTAATTTAGGAAGAGAATGGAATTTGGGAAGAAGGCATAATGAGTTCTATTGTAGATATGTTGATTTTGAGATACCTGGAATATACCCAATTTGAGATGCCCAAAAGGCATTTGACCATGTGAAACTGGAGCTCAGGAGAGAGACCAGAGTTGGATACATAGATCTGAGAATTATCTGCATAGAGGTAATGATTGAAACCATGAGAACTCATGATATTCTCAACTGAGATAGTATAGAGGAAAAAGAGAAGAGGGCCTGGGGTAGAACCTTGGATGATGCCGTTGGTGAGTGGGCATGACATGGATGAAGATACAGCAAAGGGGTCTGAGGAATAGGAGAGAGCAGAGTCATGAAGACCTAGAGAAAAAAAGAACATCCCAGAGGAGATGATCATCGACAGTGTCAAAGGTTGCAGAAGAATCAAGGATGAGAAAAGGCCATTCAATTTGTTAGCTTTAGAGAGGACTCTATTTCAGTTGAATGGTGAAGTCAGAAGCCAGCTGCTAACATCTAGTAACAGTGAAAGGAGAGGAAGTGGAGGGACCTACTGAAATAATAATTGAAACTGAGGCAGACAGAAGTTCAGTGACTTGCCCAGGATCACACAACTAGTAAGTGTCTGGGGCTCAATCTGAACTCAGGAACTGCAGGGCCAGTGTTCTATGCACTGCACCACTTAGCTGTACAGGTGCTGCACAGGGCTTGAGACTGGCTTCTACCCAAATCACTAACTCAACACTAACTTGAACTTCTTTGAGTTTCAGTTTACCCACCTATTAATTTAAAAAATAAAAAATAAAATCTGATTGACCTACCTCACAGATATCCTACTGTAAGGATAAAATTGAATAATAGTTATAAACTTGCTTTAAGGGGCAGCTAGGTGGCGCAGTGGATAGAGCACCAGCCCTGGAGTCAGGAGTACCTGAATTCAAATCCGGCCTCAGACACTTAACACTTACTAGCTGTGTGACCCTGGGCAAGTCACTTAACCCCAATTGCCTCACTAAAAAAATAAAAACAAAAAATAAAAAAATAAACATGCTTTAAAAAGAGTTCTAATTCCACCTCTTATGTTTCCTGGTTATTTGACCTTGGGAAAGACATTTAACCTCTTGAGCCTCAGTTTCCTCATCTAAAAAATGGGGTTAATAATTCCTGTACTTCCTACCTTACAGGATCATGTGAGGAAAATACTTTAAAGAATGCTATAAATGTGAAGTACTGACGTTTACTGAACAGCCAATTCATAAGGTGAAAACTGATGAGGCAGTTGGAGAGGGGATTCCTTCCTAGTAAAGGACGCATCAGTCTCTAGCTATGGGGCAGATGCTGGCTGCCCTTGTTTCTGCCTTGGCCTCCAGCTATAGGTCTTGACTCGGTCCTGTTTCTAGTTCTCCTTTCTTGTCCCCCTTCTTCAGAGGCCCATTCCCAGAAGGCCTCTCCTGAAATCACACAGACCCTCTTCTGTAATTACCTTCCCTGTTTGTTACGTGCTCATCTTCTGAAGAGTTCAGAGCTTCTGACCGAGGCTCCCTGAGGAGTTGGGAACCTTAACCACGAAAATTAAATCAAATACAGGAAAAGCCCCTTTTCGGTCCCAGAACCTTAATTTACTTTACCCCTCAAATCAAGTTGGACTTTCTCTTCTAGGTTTCAGACCTATAAGGCTTTCTGCCCCATAAGACCTTTCCCAAAGATGTAAGGTCTTCATGGGGATTGGGGGTGGAGTGGGGAAATGAGCCCTGTCCTGTGGGACTAGAGGATGAATTAATTTATTAATTCATTGCCTCCTCTATCTATACCCAACCCCTTTCACTCCACAATCAAGTAAAGGGAAAACTCATTTTCAAAAGTAACCTTGATAAGCCAGGAAGGACATTTGGGGTTCATCTTTCTTCTTGGTAAGGTACAAGGAAATCTTAGAGACTTTTCCCTACCATTCCTAGCTCTTGTTTTTAATGGAAATGTCAAGATTTTCTTCGCATTAGAATGGATCCTTCAGAACCATGAGTTTTCTCAATTCAACTCTCTAGGCTTGTTTTGACCATTATGTATCAGAGTGGCTGGGGAGCCAGTGTGGGAACAAGAACTGCCTGTGTGACCCTGGAAAAATCACTTGGCCTGTCAGTGATCCAGGCAGCTATGAAATGTTTTCTAAATTCAGTTTTCTTTTATTTTCAGATCCGTACTCTCTCCATCTCACGCCCATCCTCTCATTGAGAAATCAAGAAAAACAAACAAAACGGGTGTGTGTGTGCATACTTCAATCTGTTCTCTGATCTCTTCTCTGCAGTCATAATCTCTGTGTCAGGAATGTGTGGCACGTTTTACCATGAGACCTTTGGAACAATAGTTTGCCATTGTGGTGACCATAGTGGCTGAGTCCTTCACAGTCAGTTGTCCTTACAATATTGTTGTTAGCATATTGTGGTTTTGTATAGCGTTTTTCTCCTGGTTCTGGACACTTCACTGTGAATCAGCTCATACAAGTTTAAGACTACTCATTGAAGACCATGTGCAGACCTGATTTGGTGAAGGGGATTGATTTCCTCTGTAGGAGTTGCCTAGACCAATTAAATCACATTTGTCTAGGGTTTGGTCCTCATGAGTACAATGGCAGCTAATCCCATGAATCTCTGGAGGACCATTCTTCCAAAAGTTCCCAGTGCCCATTTCTGTTTACACACATGTGTCTCCTCACATCCTCCTCATAAGGAGAGTATATATCAGTACAATGAGTACATGGCCTCCATTTTCCAGATGAAGGAACTGAGCTACGTAGCTTTTAAGTAATTCACCAGAAGCAACTCTAGATAGTTCATCAGAACTAGAGCTTTGACCTGAGTGTTTTGATTTCCAGGTTAGTTATACAGTAAACTCAAACCTTTGAGATACCACGCCTCCCCCCAGTCAGCCTCCCTGAAGAGGTTAGTACTGAGTCTTTGCCAAAACTTAGCTCTTGTGTACCTCCCATTCTGAGTGGTAAAGCTAGAACAGAAGGTTAGTTTGGGGTGACAGAAAAGAAGGCACAGAGAGTAAAGAGGAGATGGAGGAGGAGAGAGACAGAGAGAGAAAAAGAGAGATGAGAGAGAGCCAAAGAGAGAGGAGAGACAGACAGAGACAGAGAGGAGAGAGAGAGACAGAGAGACAGAGAGACAGAGAGAGAGAGAGAGAGAGAGAGAGAGAGAGAGAGAGAGAGAGAGAGAGAGAGCTCACACACTGTAGACATAAAGGCAACATGTACAAAGAAAGGGGCACTGAAATGCCCATCAGGAACAAGAGTCAAGCCCTCGCTTGGCCAATTCACATCTGTGAACCTCAATGTCCTCATCTGTAAGTGAGATTGAACAAGTGGCTTTCCAGAAAAGTTGTACCAATTCATAACTCCGTCAATAGTGCATTAGCAGTACTTTCCAAGGTAGCCCATTTAATTTTCAGAAAATTCAACATATTAAGTTTCTTTTCCCCCGATTTTGAACCAAAATATGCCTCCCAAAACTTCTTACCTCACTCATCTTGAATAGACCTGTTTTACATGGACTTATTTACATACATGTTGCTCTTCCCCTCCTATGAAATATAAACTTTTTATGGGCAGGACTAGCATCTTGCTCTTGGTACACTCTGGGCTGGCCCACAGCCTGACAGTACCTATGAACTGATAGATTGAACTAGGTCCAAGATACCCAGTTTTCTCAGGAGTGATCAGAAATTCATAGTGTGCACTTTCAGAATTCCCAGTTGACCCAAACCTGCCGGCATGACACCTGGAGTCCATCAGGTATAGAATAATGTCAGTGGACAGGTAGGTAGTTAGAATAGATCAGGCCTCCTGCTTGATATATGCTAGATACTTAGATTAAAATCATAAAGAGGTTTTTTGTTTGTTTGTTTGTTTTTCGTAAAAATCCCGGGCAAACCACAGTCCATAATCAAGTAGACCAAATGTGGGTGCCTGGAACCATCTAAGACCCCTCCTGGTTCACCAATTCTCCTGCTCTTTCTGGGATAGCTTCAAAGCAGCCCTTCCGGAAGGTAGAGACAAAACCTCATGTGGAAGGTTGGCCAAAAGACCCTTTCGGCCCCAGAATCCTTTGGCATAATCCTCATCATTTCTGTCCTCATGCCAATTTGCTGCTAATCCCAAACCCAGGCCCAACATGACTCACTGTTTAAGAAAACAGTGAATTTCATCAAATCACCTCACTTTGTCCCGTATTCCAGCAGCCTCTCTAAATCTGCCTACCTAATTAGCTCCTTCTTCTAACCCAAAATATGATTAAATCTGTATTAAAAATATCTGTGCAGAGCAGGATCAGACACACCTGAGCATTTACTAAATTTAGCTGAGGACAATAGGCTCTGGGTTACTTTAATTGGGCGCTGGATTGCTACAGGAATACATTTTCATTTGGATTTCCAGAGCGCATCTTTGCGCTCACTCTCTATCTCTTCCCCTTCTCTTCTTCTTCAAATTGCATAGCCAGAGGAAGAGAGAGAATAATGGAGGCCCATTCCCAGCTGCCATCCCTCACGACTTATCTCGGAACTGAATGAACAATGAATCCCTAGTGTGGGAGGGGGCAGAAGAGAAAAGGGTGATCCTGTCTTCCTGAGTCTGACATCCTTGACTGAGCTGCCTTGGTAGGTGAAATACACCAGCTAGACAGGACTGGATTTCATTGAGGGACAAGCAGGTGGGTTTGGGAGATGACAACGGAAGTCCCCTTGGAGATACATTGCCTTTGTGGGAAGGCCAGCCATAATAGCATCCTTTTCCTTTCCAGTCTTCTTATACTTGACTCCCTTCTGTAGCCCCTAAGATTCAGCCACCACTGGCCTTCTTGCAATTCCTTGAGTCCCATTTTTCATCTTCTGCTTTTTTTCTCCTCTGCACTAGCTGTCCCCCATGTCTGAAATGTGTTACCCCATCTTTCCCTGGCTTCCTTCAAGACCCAGTTCAGGTCCCATTTTCTTTAAGATGTCTTTCCCAATCCCCCTACCTGCTGGTGCTTTACTGCCTCAGAATGTCTTCTATTTCCTCTGTATATGTCAGGTATACACCTGATTACTTACATGTCTCCACCATCAGAATGTGAGCTGCTTGAAGGCAGGGACTGTATTTTTTTCCTTTCTTTGTGTCCCCAGCACTTAGCAGAATGCCTGGCATAAATGTTGTTATTACCCCATTGTTTCAGTTGTCTCTGACTCTTTGTGACCCCATTTGGGATTTTCCCTTTTCTTCTATCCATCCTGTCTCCTTCCATTGTTGGCATCACTCAGTCATTTTCAGCCGTGTCCTACTCTTTTTGATCCCATTTGGGGTTTACTTGGCAGAGATACTGGAGCAGTTGACCATTTCCTTCTCCAGCTCATTTTACAGATGAGGAAATTGAGGCAAACAGGGTTAAGTGACTTGCCCAAGGTCACACTGCTACTTAAGTGTATGAAGTCAGATTGGAACTCAGGATGATGAGTCCTTCCTGACTCCAATCCTGGCACTCTATCTGCTGTACCACCTAGCTAGCTCTATATAGTAAGTTATTAATAAATGATTGTTTACTGATTGATTATCTAGAACCAAATGGACTTTCCTTTTAACTCCTTAACCCTTTGTTTTCTGATATTTCTGAGAGGAGGAGATGTTGGACAGTGTGCCTATAGAGAAATTAGTATAAGAAGCAAATGGAAGGACCCAGGTCCATCAGGACTGGCAGAGCCAAAAGCCACTCCCACTCCCTCCCTTTCCTGAAAGGGAAGCCAATTCTGCTCTCATAATTGCAAAGGCATGCACAGCAGGAGGTGCTAAAGAGACCTCCTTCTTACTGAGGACTTGAATTACCTTTGTGATTATACCTGTCGCCCTTCATTGCAGAAGTGGGGATAGAAGTACATCCGGAAAACACGTTGGCAATCAGCGCCACCTGATTGGTAATGTCTACTAAGACAACACAGGGGAGTGTCTAAACTACAAGGTCCCTGGGCTCAGGTGGCAGGTCCCAGGAAGCTCAGCTGCCCTTGTTCTGGTGCCAAGAAGGGAAAGTTGGATCGAGTCCCATTTCTTGGGTCTGCAAAGATCACTGACTCTGGGAGAGGATGAGGGACCCTCGCTGGGTGCCAGGATGCCAGGTTTGCCCTGAAGGCTCTCAGCTCCCCGCTGAAATTATTATGCCAGGTGTTGGCAACTGATTTTCAATTTGGAAAGCAAAACAAATTTGCATTAATCGGAAAAATCCACAGGAAAGACTGTTATACTTTAATGCGGCTGCCGGATTCATCTGGATGCCAGGTTTGCGGGAGGGTCTGCTAACCCCCGGTGTTGTCCTAGGCCTGTTGTGTGTGACTCTGTTTGCATTTTGTTACTGTACCCCCTTTGATAAAGCAGCCTCCAGAAAAACAAAGATCTCTCCTGGATTCCAGACTTTGGCTGCCTCTTTTTTAGCTGGAGGAAGCTGAAGGGGCTTGTTTCACCCTAAATACTGAAGTCACATGCATATGTTTCTCCAGAAGTATTCTGCAGACCTTAAGCTCCCAAGCCTGGTCAGTAGTAATAATAATTAGAATTACTGAATCAATGGAGCAGCTAGGAGGCCTCATTGTGCACAGCGTTCTGGATCTGGACTCTGAAACACCCGACTGAATTCTACCTTGGATACGTACTAGCCGTGTGACCCTAAGCAAGTCATTGAACCTCTTTGTCTCAGTTTCCTCATCTACAAAAATGAGGATAATAATAGTATTTACCTCCCAGGACTGTTGTGAAGATCAAAATAAGGTAGTAGTTGTAAAGTGTTTAGCACAGTGCCTGGCACCTAGTAAGCATATACAAATGTTAGCTAGTAGTATTAATAAGTTATGATCATAGCAAACATTTCTATAATACTTGAAAATTTGCAAGGTGCTTTTCATGTACTCTCTTATTGCATCGTCACTAGAACCCTGTAAGGGAGATGCTATTATTATCTCCATTTTCCAGATAAGGAAACTGAGGCTGAAAGAAATTAAATGAATTGCCCAGGGACACAGCACTAGTAAGTGTCTGAGGCAGCATTCAGATTTAGGACTTCCTGACTTCTGATCCAGCAATCTTTCACTTTACCACTTATTTATTTAACAGACAAGAATTCATGATCATCTAAATGGGAAGGGTGAATGAATGAATGAATGATAAAAAGATTTATTATACAAATGGATTTTCCTAAATGTATATGCAGCATTTGACAGTTTTCAAAGTGCTTTCTCATATACTGCTAGCACACTTAATCTTTTTTAATAGTATTTTATTTTTTCCCAATTACATGTCAAGACAATTTTTAGCATTCATTTTCACAAGATTTTGAGATCCAAATTTTTCTCCCTCCCTCCCCTCTTCCTAAAATGGTAGGCAATTTGATATAGGTTATACATGTGCTATCTTGTAAAACATATTTCCATATTAGTCACAGTTGTGAAAGAAGAAACAGATCAAAAGAAAAAAATGAAAAAGAATAAAGTAAGTGAAAAAAAGCATGCTTCAATCTGCTATCAGAGTCCATTAGTTCTTTATTTGGATGTGGATAACATTTTCCTTCATGAGTCCTTCGTACTTGTCTTGGGTCATTGTGTTGCTGAAAAGAGCTCAATCATTTATAGTTGACCATCACACAATGTTGCTGATACTGTATACAATGTCTTCCTGGTTCTGCTCATTTCACTTTGTCTCAATTCATACAAGTCTTTCCAGGTTTTTCTGAGATCTGCCTGTTCTTTTCTTACAGTACAATAATTTTCCATTACATCCATGTACCACAGCTTGTTCAGATATTCCCCAATTTATGGACATCCCCTCAATTTCCAATATTTTGCTACCACAATAAGGGCTGTTATAAATATTTTTGAACATGTAGGTAATTTCTCCCTTTTTGTGATCTCTTTGGGATACAGGACCAGCAGTGGTATTGCTGGATCAAAGGATATGCACAGTTTTATAGCCCTTTTGGCATAGTTCCAAATTGCTCTCCAAAATGGTTGGATCAGTTCAAAACTCCACTAGCAATACATCAGTGTCCCAATTTTCCCACATCATCTCCAAAATTTATCTTTTTCTTTTTTATCATATCTGCCAATCTAATAGGTATGAGGTAGTACTTCAGAGTTGTTTTAATTTTCATTTCTCTAATAAAAAATATTTAGAGCACTTCTTCACATGCCTATAGATAGTTTTGATTTCTTCATCTGAAAACTGTTCATATCCTTTGACTGCTTATCAATTGAAGAATGGCTTGCATTCTTGTATATCTGACTCAATTCTCTATATATTTGAGAAATTAGGAATTTATCAGAGACACTTGCTATAAAGATTGTTTCTCAGCTTTCTGATTTCTTTGTAATCTTGGTTACATTGATTTTGTTTGTGCAAAGGCTTTTTAATTTAACATAATCAAAATTATCTATTTTACATTTCATAATGGTCTTGTTTGGTCATGAACCTGTAACTCACTTAACTTCTCCTTTAAGAATTTGGATGCTATACCACTTGGTGCATAGATAGATAGATAGATAGATAGATAGATAGATAGATAGATAGATAGATAGATAGATATTACTTTATTGTCTATTGTGGCATTTAAAATTATATGTGGTCGCCTTATTTCTGTCCCAAGTTTGGTGAAACTTAGCTGAGGTTCCTAACATAGTGCTACTTATAAATTAGAGGCTTTAGCACCAGTTTGGGGGAATTAAAAATTTATTAAAGTATATTAAATATTAGTAAAGAGAGAGAAAGCACATGGCTCAGAAAGTTCAGAAGCCCTACGTACGTAGGATAGAAGAATGAGAGAGAGCAAAGCGAGCCACCTCCTCCAAGTCTTAGGCCAAGAAGAAGTCACTGTGCCTGTGTGAGTGGAAACTTTCTGCAGTTTGGAGGAGAGGCAGCCCTAACACACTGCTTCAAGCTAATTGGCAAGCATCATTCAAATCTATTAGTTTACTGGACTTGAGGGTGGTCCATGAGCAGAACATGGGCTGAGGTCAGAGTTCAGAAAACACACCCTCTGAGGGCTAGGATTTCAGTTAGGTGTGGTTTTAATTAAGTTAACTTTAAGTGAGTTAACCAGCAAAGTCAATCCAATCAATCTTTTTTTTTTTTTTTTTTTTTTTAGTGAGGCAATTGGGGTTAAGTGACTTGCCCAGGGTCACACAGCTAGTAAGTGTTAAGTGTCTGAGGCCGGATTTGAACTCAGGTCCTCCTGACTCCAGGGCCAGTGCTCTATCCACTGCGCCACCTAGCTGCCCCCGCCCCGTGCTTTTTTAAGAAACATGGTTTCCTTAAATGTAGCAATAATATTACAGATACTTATAAAAGGTTTTGTTATGACAAACAATGTAAAGGGGAATGAAAAGAAAGGAGGGAATTTGAGCAACACATTGACAAAAAAAACCTAAAGGGGGCAGTCCCCTTTACTGTACCTTTTAACAAGGTGTAGTTTCCTTCCTTATCTCTTTTAATTAAGTCTATTTTTGCTTTTCCTTTGTCCGAGATCAGGATTGCTACCCCTGCTTTTTTTTTTTTTAACTTTAGCTGAAGCATAATAGATTTTGTTCCATCCCTTACCTTTACTTTGTGTATGTCTCTGCTTCAGATGTTTTTTCTTGTAAACAACATACTGTATAATTCTGGGTTTTGATCCACTCTGCTATTCACTTCCATTTTATGGGAGAGTTCATCCCTTTCACATTCACAGTTATGATTACTAACTCTGTATCTCCCTCCATCCTATTTTTCCTCCTGTTTATCTTCTCTCCTTTCACCCTTTCCCTCCTCAACAATGTTTTGCTTCTTTCTATGGCCTCTCCTGGTCTTCCCTTTCTTCTGTCAGTTCCCCCCACCACTTTATTTAATCTCCTCCCCTCCTACTTTCCTGTCAGGTAAGATAGACTTCTATATTCAACTGATTGTGTATATTATTCCCTCTTTGAGCCAATACTGATGAGAGTAAGGTTCAAGCTATGCCATTCGCCCACCCTCCCATCTTCCTCTCCCCTGTAATAGGATGTTCTCACCTCTTCATGAAGCACACTTAATTTTATTGGAGACTCAAAACAACCCTAGGAGTTAAGTAAGTAGGTAGGGTTGATTTTACAGTAGATCCAGCTGAAGCTCAGAGAAATCAAGAACTGCCTAAGCCAATCAATCAATAGTTGATCCATTTATTAAATATTTCCTTGTGGCAGACACTGTTTTAGTCACAGTGGATACAAATAAAATCATGAAACAGCCCATGCCCTCATTGTGCTTACATTCAAGGAAAACAATAAATTCAATGAGATTTTCTTTTCTGGGAGAAGGGGGAAAGCATCTGCAAAAGTTTCATGTATGGCAACTAGGTGGTAAAATAGATAGCATGCCAGCCACTTACTAGCTGAGAGACCCTTGGCAAGTCACTTGCCCCTATTTACCTCAGTTTCCTCATCTGTAATCTGTAAAATGAACTGGAGAAGGATATGGCAAACCACTCCAGTATCTTTGCTAGGAAAACTGCAAGTTGAGTCACAGAGAGTTGGACATGACCGAAACAACTCAACAACCAAAAAAGACCTCATGTAGAAGGTGGTATTCAAACTCAGATGTGAAGGGAACTAGAGATTCTAAGAGTTGAAGATAAGGAAGGGAATACATCACAGGTATGAGGAGCAGCCTGTGTAAAAGCTAAGGTGAGAGAGATGAGATGCCTGGTGTGATGAGCATCATGTCAGCCACTTCTGCTGGGATATAGAGGACATGAAGGGGAGTAATATTTAAGAATCCTGGAAAATCAGGCTGAAGCCAGATTGTGAAGGGTGTTAAGTACCAAACAAAGGAGCTTGTATTTATGCTTAAAGGCTTTTTGATCCAGGGGGTGGGGGTGACCTGGATAGACCTATGCTTTAAGAATATAACTTTGGAAGGGATGTGGAGGATGATCAAGAGAGGGGAAAAACCTGAGGATGTCACTAATTAATAAATAGGCTTTTATAAAATCAGGTGAGAAGTGATGAGGTTATAAAGCAAGGTGGTTGCGTTGTGAATGGAGATATGGGGACGAATAGGAGCAGAACCTGACCAGCACTTAGCATGGTGCCTAGCACACAGTAGGCACTTAATAATGCTTGTTGATTGATTGATAGAATTAACAAGAATTGGCAACTGATTGGACATGTGAGGTGAGGGACAGTGGGGCATTGAGAATGACTGGGAAGATGCAGATCTCAGTGACTGGAAGGATTGTGGTGGTCTTGACAGGCATAAGGGAATTTGGAAGAAGGGCAGGATTGAGAAAGAGACCGCGAATTTTGTTTTGGACATGTTCAGTTTGAGTAGCCTACTGGAAATCCTTCTAGAAATGTCAACTGGGACTTAGTGATGCAGAATTGGTGCTCAGGAGAAATATGAGGGCTGTGTATATAGATTTGTAAATCATCTGTATAAAAAAATATAATTGAAGCCTTGGGAGCTGAGAAGAATGCCAGTATGACCAGTAATTGGCCAAGGTGGGACTGCAACCTTGGTCTTCTGTTGATTCCTGGTTCAGTATCTTTTTTCACTATACCTAATCTTATCCACTTCATGTACTATTTACAACAAAGTTTTAATTATAAACCAGATTCTAGTTGCTGAAGGGATGCAAACTCATTTTACTCTCAGCCCCAAGAAAACATAATTAGGACAATAATTCTGCACCCTGCCCCCCTAAAAGTGTATCCCAAAAGGAAAGTAATTTTGGATCATATGGTATTTTGCATTTACCAAAACACTGCTTCTCTCCATTGGAGTGGGTAATTGAGAATGGAATCTCTTTGATATTTCTAGAGTAATTTAAAGTCAGAAGCTAGGAGAGAGCTATTCCTATGGAGATCTTTAAGAACAAGGAAATCTGTCAGGGCTAGATTAGATACAGTCCTTCCTAGAGGTAAGAGGAAGGGACAACTTCTTTTCAGAAGTCCTTGCCAGTCCAAGTATTTTCCCAATCCAGATGCACTATCATTCATATTCTACCAGTCTCAAAAAGGATCTTGGCAAAAGAGCACTAGATTTAGGAAACCCGAGTTCAAATTCCAACAACTGAGACTTTAATGGCTGAGACTGAGTAAATAATTTTATCTTTCTGGGGCTCAGTTTCATTATCCAAAAATGAGGATATGTGTTCTGTGTTACATGAAGTTTTGCTGTAATTAAACCTTAAACATTCTAAAGAAATGTGAATTTTTTCTTAATATTTCCAAGTATTTCTTATCTTAGACTTGCTTTAGGTGGTGGAGCTGGTACTACTACACCACAGAATATTCATTGTTCCAAACAGAAAGAGACCTTAGAGGTCAATCTAGTCCAGCCTCATTTCACAGATAGGAACCTGAGGCCCAGAGAAGTAAATGATTTACCTGAGGTCACAAAGGTAGTAAGCAAAGGATCCAGACTCTAAACCAGCTCCTCTGATTTAAGATTCAATTCATACTTACAGATGTACATGTTTTCTCCCCATTTAGAACGTAAGCTCCTTGAGGGCAAGGATTATTTTACCTTTTTGTCTTTGTATCCCCAATACTTAGCACAATTCCTAGCCAAAAAAAAAATGGCACTTAATATTTGTTGAGTGATCAATGCATTTCTTTTTTAAAATAAACTTTGTTATCTTTTATTTTTTCCCTACTTATATTTCCCATTGCCCCCTCCTAGTATGCCATCATTTATAATAATGAAGAAAAATTGTCCACCATATTGATCAACATAGGAAGGCTGCCATTATACGCCTTTTTCCCACAACTGTGTTCCTTGACTTTTTCAAAGAATAGGAGGGCAGATTTCATCTCAGAGCTCTTCTTTGGGGCCAAGCTTGGTCAGTGTAATTTTTTTCATTCAGTTTCTGTTGTTTAGTACTTGTTATTTTTTCCATTTGCATTTTTATAGTCATTGCATATGTTATTTTCCTTGTTCTACTTACATCACTTTCTATCAGTTAATAAAGTCTTTCCATGATTCTCTATATACATCATTTTTATTGTTCCTTACAGGACAGTAATATTCCATTATTTTCAGTACTTAGCAGAGTGCCTGGCACATAGCAGGTGCTTAATAAATGTTTATTGATATCACACAATTTCTTTAGGCATTCACCGATTCATGCGCATATACATTCTTTTCAGTTCTTTGTCCTGACAACAAACTCCTATAAACATATTGGTGTTTTGGGCATTTCTTTCCATAACTTAGAGGTTTATGTCTAGCACTAGACCCTCTGGGGTCAAGGATATAGGCATTTTAGTCTTTTTCTTTGCATAATTGCACATTGCTTTCCAGAATGGTTGGACCAGCTCATACCTCCACCATCAGTTCACTTCTCTTTCTACAGCCCCTCCAATACTGAGTATTTCTTTTCTTGGTCAGATTGATCTATACCAAGAATATACCAAGGACCTTAGAGAGAACATCTAGTCCAACCCCTCATTTTACAGATGGAACATGAATGACTTTGCCCAATGTTACTCTACTGATAAGTAGCAAAGTCAGAACTCAAACCCAAATCTTCTGACTCCAGATCTAGTACATACCAACCTTAATAATAATGATGATAGTAACAGCATTTATATAACACTTTAAGGTTTGACTTTACAATATCCTATTTGATCTTCATAATAACTCTAGGAGAGTAGTTCTATTTTCTCCATTTTACAGATGAAGAAACTGAAACAAACAGCAGTTTAATTGACTTGCCCAGTGGATTATCCAAGGCTGGATTTGAACTCAAGTTTTCTTGACTCCAGGCTCAATGTTCTGCATGCTATGGTACCACCTACATGCATTCTTCTCCTACCCCATGCTCTCTTCCTTCCCATTCTCCTACTTATAACTCTGTAAAAAGGAGTTTTTTAAAGGAATGGTTGGAGTTCCCGACACTTTTCCTGCTCAACAACAGTACAGTCTCCCTGGATCCTCATTTGGGAAGAAGAGCCCCAAAAGCTAAAAGAAATATCTGCTCCAGCTTTAAGATGGTAATAATAATGGTAATAGTTATTATTATTTTCTAATGATTGACAGCTACTGTGACCACCTCTACCCTTCTGAAGGGAAAAATAGAACTTGGAGAGGCAAAGGAAGTTATTAGTCTTACTGTGAGACTTGTAGTAAAGATAATGCATGACAGTAGCTTCTTCCTGTTGTACAATTGTATCTGACACGTCGTAACTTTATTTGGGGTTTTCTTGGCAAAGACACTCCTAACTCCAGACCCAGTGCTCTATACAATGTGCCACCTAGATGCCTCGGATAGTACCTTACCCTACCCCAGTCTTTTCTACCTCCCCGGTGTGCACACTCCCCATTAAACTCTGATGATGGATGATCATCATAGCTAATGTTATTTAATTCCTTACAATTTGAAAACTGCCTTTATTATATTATTTGATCCTCACAAAACCTTGTGTTTTTTCTTTGTTTTATTTTGTTTCCAGATTGGGTCTTCCTATCTTATCCAGGCTGAAAGTGTAGTTGTCATTCATCAACTGACTTCACTGCTGATTAGCACAGAAGCTTTGACTCACTCTGTTTCTGACCTAGGCTGGTCTAACCCCCCTTAAGCAGCTGGGACCCTCCACATTCTACCCCTCCTCCTGCCTCTGCCCATGGGGGGTTCATTGTTTTGATGCCAGCTTTAGTGTAGACATTCAATCGACTTTAGCCCTACTCCTGATCTCAAGAGATTCACAAACCTCAGCCTCCTGTAATACTAGGGACTGCAGGCATTCAAGATCTACCAATCTCACTCAGCTTTTCCTAATAACCAGGATTATAGGCACGAATGACCTACCTGGCAGCAGTTTTTATTATCCCCATTTTATTGATTGAAGAAGTTGAGACTGAGGAAAGTTAAGAGACATGCCCAGAGTAACAGTCAAGTAAGTGTCTGAGGCAGGATTCAAACTCAGGCCTCCCTGACTCCAAGTTCAGCACCTCTGTCCACTAGGACACCAAATTCTTCCCCATAGAATTCATTCCCACCCCCACACCCTCCCACTGTCAATGGAGGAGTGTCTTTAATAATTAATTAATTTAATTGATAAACTGCCAACAGTAGTGGGGGGGTCTTTAATGATGAAATTAATTAATAATCAACCATGGGGGTTTTAATAATTAATTAAATAATTAATCTAATGAATTTTATTTAAGTGAATTATCTTTAATACAATTCTTATCATGAGACCAATGATTTTCTTTGCCTTTCCAAAATTGAGTTTCCCCACAAGAAAGGTGGACATGAGGGGGCAGCTAGGTGGCGCAGTGGATAGAGCACCGGCCCTGGATTCAGGAGTACCTGAGTTCAAATCCAGCCTCAGACACTTAACACTTACTAGCTGTGTGACCCTGGGCAAGTCACTTAACCCCAATTGCCTCACTAAAAAAAAAAAAAGAAAGAAAGAAAAAAAAGAAAGGTGGACATGATCTCAGTGGCTGTCAATCATCAGGAAACAATAATATGAATAATCTTAAATATGGAGCAGATGTCTCTCTTAGCTTTCATTGCCGCTCCCACTCCCAAGGACCCAGGGAGACCCCCCCCACCCAGTTGAAAGTTTTTGTTTTTCTATTCTTCATCTGCCAAGTAGAGGCAAGAAGATTCCAAAATGGAAAATGTCTGAGCTCAGGGACTCTTTTGGAAGGATAGAACCAGGAGGTAGGAAGGCCTAGAAGAGAAAGAGCCTGCTTTGGAATAATGAAGTCCTTGCTGTTCCATTTGAAATTCCTTTCTTTTCCTCTTGACCATCTTCCCTGGACTGTTGATAGCTCCAAACAATAGACATGGATACAAAGGGGCCTCCTGGTCTGCTCCCATTTGCCTTTCTGTCACCCCAATCAGGCTTGGGGGAAACTCAGAGCCTTGTTTATAGACCCTCCCCTTCTTCTCCTTTGCCTTCCCAGAAGATGTCTGTGCATCTGCCTTGGACTCCTGTTCCTGGCAAAGCCAGAGAATTTGTTGGTGTGAAGGAAGTCACCTTTAGATTTTAGGGTTTGTTATTATTGAGTATTTCCTTCCCTGTCTGAGAATGGAAAGGGGATATTGGAATACTTTTCTCTAGTAAGGGAGAAGAATATTGTCTTACTGTCAGTCAAAAAATATCATGGGGCCACATGGTAAAGAAGGAATGTCCTCCCCAAAGCAAACGAGGCACAACCCCAGAAGCTCAGGTGTAATTTTCCCTCCAAAAACCTTTTAAGTTGTAAAGAGAGTATTATGCTATGCTTGCAACAGCTTGCCAAGATTGAGTTTAGTGAGCAAGGTTTAGTGTTGAAACTGAATAAAACTCAGGACAAGGTTAATTGGACAGGCTTAATGGTATGCATAATTACTTTTGTATTGCATGGCAGTTAAAAATGAATGACGTCCTATTCATGTAAATGAAAATGATGGGTATTATTGTTATATAGTCAGACCAAGCATTGTGGGGCAGGGAACAGGGGAGAAGCATGGTCTTACAAAAGGGAAGGGGAAAGTTTGTAGACTCTAGCCTCTTTCCCTTGCCAGAGAGAGAAGTTGGTCACCATTTTTCCATTCTCATGCAATATATCATCTTAGGGGTAGATGCTGTTCTACCTTAAGGCAAACCAGCCCCAGGACCCCAGTATCCACTTCTCCTAGTTTCCAGTATCCAAGCACAGGTAAACCTTTTAAGTGGATCGTCCAGTGTGCTTAGCCTGTAGGATCTTCTGGGATGAAAAGATAATATCTGAGCAGGAAGGTGATTTGAGAAAGACAGATATGCCAGCACAGAAATGTGCCGGAGTCAGAAAGTCTGGGTTCAAAGCCTGCCTCTGATGTTTACTACCTGTGTGACCATAGGCAATTCTCTTCACATGGGCCTTACCTGTAAAATGAGGAGATCAAGCTATGTGGCCTCTGAGGTCCCTTCTAGATCTAGAACCCTAAGCCAGCTTTTGTCCAGCTTTAAAGTTGTGTTTAGGACCAGTCCTGTCTGTCCTCTGCCATATGCTAAAGCAGTTGTCATTTAATTCTTGCCAGACCTCATTGTGATGACCCTCTTCACCTCCCTCATTCCCCCCACCAATGCTTGGTTCTACCTAGAATAGTAATGGGGGGAGGAGGGGAGGGAGCCAAGGCGAGCTGTCTCTGGGATGGCCCATGGAAGCAAAAGATGTCTTCCCAGGTGGAGTTGAACAAAATATTGGAAGTACCTGGTGTGGCGGAGGACTCTGACTCCTCCCCCAATGCACCAAAAAAAAAAAGAAAAAGTTTTGTATACTTATACATACATATATATATATATATGTATACACTCACATACAAAGATACAAATATATATGTACATACATATACACATAATACATAGAAGGATATAAGTGATGTATATTTTATCACATATATCATATACCACACAAATATAACTTATGTAGTATATGTCATATCGCATTCAGAATGTGCCAAAAGGATAGGATAGAATAGAATGGAATAGAATAGGACATAATGTAATGTAACACAATATATAATAGTTTAAAACTTTACTAAGACTTTTGGAACACCCTTATGTGTCTGTGTACAAACACATATGCACATATATACACAGATACCTACACTCAGACGTACACACACACACACACACACACACACATCAACAATAATTCCTCTGTATTGAATTATCTACTTTGTATAATCTCTGTAATGATGTATGTATAATCCCAAACTAGGGAAAGATGTCATTTTATCCCCATCCTTGGTCCAATGTTTGTTCAAGAAACACAAATGGTGGGGTGGCTAGGTGGCGCAGTGGATAAAGCACCGGCCCTGGATTCAGGAGTTCCTGAGTTCAAATCCGGCCTCAGACACTTGACACTTACTAGCTGTGTGACCCTGGGCAAGTCACTTAACCCCATTGCCCCGTGTAAAAAAAAAAAAAAAAGAAAAGAAACACAAATGGT
Source organism: Dromiciops gliroides (assembly GCF_019393635.1). Classification (NCBI taxonomy): domain Eukaryota; kingdom Metazoa; phylum Chordata; class Mammalia; order Microbiotheria; family Microbiotheriidae; genus Dromiciops; species Dromiciops gliroides. Next base: position 439,499,882 of record NC_057864.1, on the reverse strand, counting down.
TTTAATCATCAGAGCCAGAAGGGACCTATAAAGGTATTCACCAACACCCTTCCCTTTCACTCTGATTTTGTACAAGGGGAATCTGAGTCTGAGAGGTAGTTAATAGGAGCCTAGAACTAGAGCTTAAGGGGGCCTCAGAGGCTACCTAGTTCAAACCCCTCACTTGACAAATAAGGAAACTGAAGCACAAAGAGGCTTACCCGAAGCCAGTTATTTTGGCAAAGGCCCTATAACTGGTTGGTCACAATCAGAGTTTCTTTTGTTAACTTAAGAAAGCAATAATACTTAGACACCTATCTCAGAGCCAAATATAAATGGATTTAAGACCATGTATGGGAAATCTTGGCTCACTTGTGCTGTTAACTTGCCCTAGTTAGGATAGCTCCTTTTGAGTTGACTGTGGATACAAACTCGGGAGAAGAATGGTTCTGGGATTCAGTTGATTTCTTTCTCTCTGCCTGGGGTCACACAGGTAATAAGTGTCTGAGGTGAGATTTGAACCCAGGTCTTCCTCACTCCCAAGTCGATACTCTTCCCAATGCTGCTCCTGAAAGTAGTTGTCCAAGACACAACTGTTGATGATCTTTTGACTCCTCCAGACTTTTCCATCATAGCCCATTACCTTATCGGCAAGAACCTCATCATCCTGCAAGATTGCATCAGCCATGGTACCCAGGTGTCATCAGTACCCCCTGTCCTGAGGCCCCTCTGATTGGAGGACAGAGTGTGAAGAGTGCCCCCCTCCCCAAAGCCTCCATTTAAGAAAGGAGTCTGGGCCAGCCATTTCTCCATTTCTCATCTAGTTGTACTCCCTTGGACTAACCCCTCTTCTCCTCCCACCCTTTTTTTAGTTTCCTTTTGTATCTTGTCTTCTTCCCATTAGATTGTAAGCTCCTTGAGGGGAGGGACTGCCTTTTTCATATTTGTATTCTCAATGCTTAGCACAGTCCCTGGCATATAGTGTGTATTCAAATGGTTTTTGATTGACACAGATTCATCACTATCCAAACTCTTTGGTCTTTCCTCCCTCTGACACATACTGGATGTGTTACCCTGGGCAAGTCATTTCATTTGTCCATATTTAAGGCAGTTCTAAGACTGTCTGACCATTGCTGATCTGCTTTTAGGGGGAAGGGAGTTCCCGTTCCCTTTGTTGTCATTGTTGTTGTTCAGTAGTATCCAATTCTTTTTTTTTTTTTTTTTAGTGAGGCAATTGGGGTTAAGTGACTTGCTCAGGGTCACACAGCTAGTAAGTGTTAAGTGTCTGAGGCCGGATTTGAACCCAGGTACTCCTGACTCCAGGACCGGTGCTCTATCCACTGCGCCACCTAGCTGCCCCGTATCCAATTCTTCTTGATCCCATTTGGGGTTTTCTTGGCAGAGATACTTTAGTGTTTTGCCATTTTCTTCTCCAGCTCATTTTGCAGATGAGGAAACCGAAGCAAACAGGATTAGGTGACTTGCCCAAGGTGACGCAGTTAGTGAGTACCTGAGGTCAGATCTGAGCTCAGAGAAATGAGTTTTCCTGACTCCAGACCAGGCACTCTATGCACTGTGCCACCTAGCTGCCCTTAACAAACTCTTTCAGAATCGACCAAACTAAGTGTAGTGATGGAGTGTTTGTTGTTTCAATTGTAGGCAGCCTAACCATCACAAGATGTCACCTAGATGATTGGGGTGGCGGAATTTATCACAGAAACTCCTGAAAATGGTTTACTAAGGTGTATAAAGTAAGGCAGGCTATTAGGTGGCACAGTGGATAGAGCACAGGGCCTGGAGTCAGGAAGATCTGAGTTCAAATCCAGCCTCAGACATTTAGTAGCTATGGGACCCTGAGCAAGTCATTTAACCTCTGCCTCAGTTTCCTCAGTTGTAAAATGGAGATAATAATAGCCTCCCAGGATTATTGTGAGGATCAAATGAGATAATAATTGTAAAGCACTTAGCAGGGTACCTGGAACATAGTAGGTGCTATGTCAATGCTTATTCACTCTTCCAATCTGTTTTTGTGCAGAGTGCACACATGAAATGCTGGGTCCTGGAAATGTTATCATTTCCACTCTTCCCTTTCTTTGAGGGATTCCATGGAAGAGAGATGGGAACTTCAGTAGCCTGACCCTCTGAAAATTCTTTGCTTACCTGTCCTTTAGAGTTTTCCAGCAATTATCTTTCCCACACACCTGGGGAAATGGGCTGGAGGCCTTGACTTCCCCCTGGACTGGACCCAGAGAATGGTCAGGAGAAAGCAATGTCTCCTGTAGATAGAAGCAATATGTTTTCCCCTCCAGGGAAATCAAAGGGGTTAGATGAGAGGAAGTTTGTGCATGCAGAGAAGACAGGTAGCCCTGTTATTTCTCAAGAGCAACATGTCCTGAAATAACTTTGCTGCTCTTGGTGGCCAAGACTGCCCAGTTTTTCCTTAAAGGGAGAGTCCCAAGGTGATCTTGCTCTGGGCCCTTCAGGTTATCATCAGCATCATTATTAGTATCATTGTTTGAAATTATTACTCCAATCTTACAGATGAGAAAACTGAGGCAGACAAGTTTTTGTTTTGTGATTTTAAAGAAAAACTGGGTTGTAGTGAAGAAAGCATTTTGTCCACCTTAGAACCCTATTTAAATAGAAACAATTCCTTGATCATATCCCTAAACGTCTAAAATTCTGTGTTTCCTGCATCTGTTTCTTCCCAGGGACCAGTCTGAAGAGCCTTTCATTCAACAACTTGTAAATCCCATGGCTATCTCCCCCTGCCCCAAATGACAGACTCCATCCTCAGACATCATTTCCCCAAGGATAATTTTAAGCAGTACTTTGGGCTTCACACACACACACACACACACACACACACACACACACACACACCCCTTGAGGGGCTTTGCAAATAAATCCTCCTTTCAGTTCTTTGAAGCGAGGGATGGGAAAGGGCCATTTATCCACTGGGCTGGTGGAGCCCAACCATGCACTCATTAATGATCAATGGGACGAGCCTTGTACACCCAGCTTGCAGCAGCGGAGGGGGAGGAGAGAACGGGACTCAGCGTTTGTTTTTCATTTTGAGGTGGAGAGCTTTGCCAATGAGACGTGTGCCTCCTCCTTAGCTGATGATACGGAAAGAAATTTTCAAGATGTTGACCCAGGCTTAATGATGCTGAAGATTAGAGTTCCAGAAATGAAACAGAAAAGGTCATGAACATTCTCCCTTGTACTCTCTCCTCCTTCCTCCCTCCCCAGTACTGAATCCCTCTGTAAACAGTGAAATCCTAGGCTAGGCATGGTCCAAGTCTCAAGGCTCCCAACCTAGATGCTCCCCAGTTCACCCCCGCCCCACAAAACCTTACTCATTTGCTCTTTTCTTCACCCTGGACCCTGCATCTCCCATCTCTTTGCCTTTGAACTTCTGTCCCCATTCCTTGACTGTGCCCCTCCCTCTTAGAATTCTTGACTTCCTTTAAGACACTGCCTAAAGGCCACCATCTGCTTTTCTCCCCTCACCCACCCACCCTTGCTTCCTTCCCCCACCGCTGATGCCTTCGCCCTAAAGTAGCCATTCATCCACTCTGTATCTTGTCCATATCTGTCTATGTACACTTAATAAATCCTCATTCATTATCTTCCACACTCACAAACACTCTCCTGGCATTTTCCAAGATAAGCTAAAAGTTTTGTACAGTGAGAAGAGCATTGGACTTTGCATGAGTCCACCTGAGTTTGAGCCCTCTGCTCTGCCCAGCTGTGTGACCTTCACAAGTTTCATAACTTCTCCAAGCCTCCATTCTCTTATTTGTAAAATGGGATAACACCTACCTCCAGCTATCGTGAAAATCAATTGACATAATAATAAAAGGCTAAATGAATGTTATTGCTGTTATAAAATATTATGATCACAAATTAAGAGCTGGAAAAGAACTTGGAAGTAATTTAATGCAACCTTTTCATTTTACAGATAAGGAAACTGAGGCCCAGAAATGTTTAAGTGATTTGACCAAGTTATAGCTTTATTTTCACTAACTTCTAACTGAAACCTAGCATTTCCTTCAATAATTAAAAAAGATTATTTTGGGAAAGGATCTATCATCCTTTGACATCATCATACTTCCAAAGGGGCACAGGACAAAAAAAAAAAAAAACAGTTAAGAAGCCCTGCCAGAAATGTCATCTAGGTGGTGCAGTAGACTGAGTTGAGCCAGGAGTCAGGAAGACCTGAGTTCAAAACTGATCTCAGATATTAGTTGTGTGACCCTGAGCAAGTCACATACCCCTGTTTGCCTCAGTTTCCTCATCTGTAAATAAGTTGGAGAAGGAAATGGCAAATCACTCCAGTATCTTTGCCAAGAAAACCCCAAATGTGGTCACAAAGAGTCAGATATGGTTGAAATGACTGAACAGCAAAAACCCTAGAGGGAGATAGATGAACTAAAGAGCCATTCCCCCCTCACTTACCATAGCCCCCCCCGCCCCCACTCACCAGCCCCTCATCCAGATTTCTCCTCTCCAGAAAGCAGAACAGAACATTCCTTTGACACCCAATCTGGGCAGAATTTCAGAATTACTCTGGGTTAGGGGCAAAAGACTCAAGGCCATTCTTCCTGGTGTCACACAGACATTCTCACTCATGAATTAAAGATATAGCCTGTGGCCATGGGTTTGTACCAGCATCAGCCTCTCTTCTGAGCATCCAGGACAAATTAGAACCGCCTCAGAGCAGTCTCAAGCTTCAAGGCAGCAAATAGTTGAAGACAGAAAGTGTGCAGTGAGTTTTCATCCAATATTGCAAAGAGAACACCTGTGACTTCTTCAGTAACTTGAGATTTCGCTCCTTTTTAAACACTGCTTCTAAATAATCCCATCATTTTTAACCATTCTCATCAGTCACCATCTTTCCTTGTGTTTATTTCTTTTTGTGGGTCAGTGAGGGTTTCAGTTTCAGACACTAAAATGTCACTTAAGCCTGTTTGCCTCAGTTTCCTCATCTGTCAAATAAGCTGGAGAAGGAAATGGCAAGCCACTCCAGTATCTCTGCCAAGAAAACCCCAAATGAGGTCACAAGGAGTCAGATATAACTGAAAAAGACTCAGCAACAATAAACATTTCTCTTAAGGTTACCACCATCCTCCTGGGAAGCCAGACTCAAAATCTGAGTCATCTTTGACTCTTCATCCTCCTTCCATTATTTTTTCTTTGTCAATTCCTACATATCCTGCTTTCAGAGCATCTCTTATGTCTGCTCACTTCTCTCCACCCATGTTGCCACCACTCTGATTCAGGCTCTTTGTCCTCTCTCTCATCATAACTGCCATCCATGCTCTCAGCCTTCCCCCTCTTTGATCCATTCTCCAAATAACCTTCCTATTGAACAGTTCTGACCATGGCCCCAACCTTCTTAGAAACCCAAAATAGCTCCCTGTTATCCAATGGTCTAAAATACCAGCTCCTCAGCATCGTATTTAAGGTCTTCATGATCTGTCTCCAGTCAACGTCTTCAACTATATTCCATTTCATTGCCCTGCATATACTCCACATTATTGCCAAATTGGACTACTAGCCATGCCCAGAATTTAAAATGCCATTTACCACTTCTATGTATTCATACAGGCTCATTCTCCTCTCCCTTCACCCCTCCCATATCTGGAATATGCTCCCTCCCCATTCCTGCCTTTCAGAATTATTCTCCAGTGCCATCTTAATGAAACCTTCCCTGATCCTCCCAACTGAAATGTTCTCTCTCACCTCCAACCTTGCCAGAATATTTTGCCTCTGTCTCTCCTTGGCCCTCATCATATCCTTTCTAATGTTATGTGTATCTGTGTATGTGTCCAACCCACCACTCTCAGTAGAATGTAAGCTCTTTGAAGACAGATACTGTTTCTTTTTTTGTTTTTGTATTTCCTAGTATGTAGCGTAGTGCCTTGAATATAAGTAGCATTTTAAGCAATTGTTTTTATTGTCACATTCTCCCTTGTGTCATAATCATTTGTGTGTATGTTGGATTTACCTGCACCCCCATTAGATGTCAAATCCCTTCAGAGCACAGTCTAGGAGATAGATGGATAGATGATAGATAAACAGATAGACAGAAAGATAGATAGATCAATAGATAGATAGATGGATGGACGGATGAGGGACAGATGATAGATAGGAAGATATAGATATATGCAAACACACTGTATATGTATTACTATATGTATGTATGTGTATATATATATGTCTATGTGTATATATATATATATACATATATATGTATATGTATATATCTTTCTATTCCCAGTACTCATCATGATGCTTTGTGATTTTGGGGGGGGCTGGGAGACAGGGAGGATTGAGGTGGGGAGGGGAAAAGGAGTCCAGACTTGTGATTTGATTCAGGTGTGGAAATCCCAGTACAGAAATTCCCTCAAGCAATGCATCTGGGTGACTTCTTTGTAAATCATAACCTTACAGACTTACCTGGTACACCAAGGTTAAGTGAATTGCCCGGGTATCACACAGCTATCATTAGTATCATCATCCACAACAACAACAAACACTTATTAAGGACTGACTGTGTGCTAAGTGCTGGAGGTACAAAGAGAGGCAAAAGCACAATTCTTGCCCTTAAAGAGGTGCCTGTGTGACAAGGGAGACAACACAGAGGCAATGGTGTACATACAAGATAATGGTGAAAATAGTTCTTGCAGAGGAAGGGGACCGGGAAAGACCTCTTGCAGAAGGTGTGACTTGAAGGAAGTCAAAAAGGTGGAGGTAAAGAGGGAGAGGATTTCTGACATAGGGTATCTAGCCCATGAAAAGGCACAGAGTTGGAAAATGGAGTATTTGGGATGAGGAATAGCAGTAGAAACAGGGTCATATCAGAATCAGGATTTGAACCCAGGTCTTTCTGATCCCAGAGTTGGCCCTATGGTCAAAAGCCTTGAATGGAGTAGGCAATTATTAAAAGTTGGCTGTCTTTGAATTCCATAATAGAAATCAGCCAATGAAATTCAGATATGATGTGATAAGAAACTTCAGATCTATTTCTGTCTCTGCTACCAACCTAGTTGCATGACCTTGAAGAAATCACTTCTTCCTGTGCCTCAGTTTCCTCATCTAAAAATTTAGTAATTTTAAAGAGTATTTTTAGTTCTGCCATGCTCTGATTCTTCCCTTTGAGCTTAATTTTCATGTGATTGTAGGGAGAAGGGGGAGGCAAGAGGGGGTGTGTTGGCTGCTAGTGGAAGGTCATGTCCTCAGAACCCAGCAGGATTGGGAGTCAGAAGGATGGAGTGAAGAGAGATTGTGGAGAAATATAAGGTCAGTGCTCAGTATGCAGGTTGAGTGACTGCTTTTGCAGTTGAATGATTTCTGAAAACTACATGGCTGAGTGAAGCGATTTGTCCAGAGAGACCAGGATGAGAGCCCAGGTCTCTCCACTCCCTCACCTTGGCATCTTTCCTTTCTATTCTCTCTCCTGGTTAAGACAAGCATCCCTACCTCCCCTCTACCCTCAGCTTAAGAAGGTGTTTAGTGTCAGGCATTTTAGACTGAGCCAGGGAAGGGAATACATCTGTAGCTCAGAAAAGACAACATGGGGAGGGGAGGGAGTTATGGGAGAGAGAGTGAAAAGAACTCAGACCCCTTTGCAAGGATTTTGTGCTAAGGGAGTTTCTGAATTAGTTATGGGGCAACATGTATAAGAACCAGGTGAAGCCCAAAGAACCTAAATGGGAAAAGGCTCCAAAATGGCACAGAATATTTACAACTGTGCAGAGACCTCTCTCAAAGCTAGAGATCCCAATGGTGCTGTGGTGTCAAGGGCATTCTATCAGAACCTAGGTCCAGATCAGTTTTGTCACTTTTTGTGACACATTTGTGGCCATGGACAAAGTCCCTTCCCTACTCATGTAGAATATAAATGGGGGTGGGGAATGGGTCAGGGGTGGGGTGTCGGACTAGCTGGCTCTGAAGGTCCCTTCCAGATCTTAAAGTGTTTGATCCTCTGAACAAAAAGAACCTGGTCCAGGGTCACCTTCTGATGAAGGGTTGCTCTATTTGTGGGTCCCGGTCATACCAACCCCCAGGTGTCCTGACCTTGAGCAGACTGAGTGTGTGTTTCTGTGTGTGTGTGTGTGTGTGTGTGTGTGTGTGTGAGTGAGTGCTGAAGTTGGCAGAGAAGGGAACGGTATGGAAGTGAAAGAGAAAAAATGTCCCAGCTCAACCCTCGGCATGGCAGAAGCCACCAGCTCTGGACAGGATAAGCTGAGGGAGTTGGGGCTGAGGGAAGGGGGATATAGAGGAGGGGGTGTTCCAGCTCTCCCTCAGCCTGGGGTGTTAAGCAATAAGAGGCTGTTTTGTTGTTTATTGTTGTTGTTCCAAAGTGGGATCGGAGGAAGCTCGGAGCATTGGGAGGGCCAAGTTCTGCCAAACGAGCTGGTACAGGAATGATTTGCAGTCTATCCGCCAATTTGCTTTGTCATTGCCTGGCTATTTTTAGAAGCCACCGGCGTCTCTAGGAAACCAGACTCTGTTGACTGTGTTTCTTTGGTGCGGGAAGTGTGATTATTTCCCAGAGATGTTGAAGGCATGTGTGAGGTCAGGCTCTCAGAAGGGACCTCTCCTCTCTCTGGGTCAGTGTGCATGGGTAAACACCACCCTTGCCTCACATCCAGCCATCCCAAATGATCACTCAGTCTGGGGTCTGTGTGACCTTTTCCAGATGGAATATCAGCAGGAGGTCAGGTCAAGTGCTTCCATTTTGATGGCCAGTGATGGAATCAACCTGGGACTCCCCAAATGGCCAATCAAGAATTTGTCCAATGATGGTCAAGAAGAAGGAAGGGAAAACCCCCCAGGGAACATTACCCAGTAGAATTATGGGATTTACCCAGTCTGTTTGGAGCATGTTGTTTTAGTCTAGATGGGTCCTAGTTCCTAGGTAGGGAACAATGAAGGGGAGAGAAAGAAGGGAAGTAAAAGTCCCTCTGGTCAAATAAGGGTTATACTTTAAGATCACTGGGACAAAACAGGGCATTCCCCCACTTACACACCCCACCCCTACTCCCCCAACAGAAGACTTCCTGACTAGTTTCTATACAGCTTCTCTGACTTCCTGTCATCACCACCCAGGGGCCAGAGGGCTTCGGTTCCAAAAATGGTGCTCCTAGAATCTTATTCTTTCCCCGCACGACTCATGTGGTGTCTCTCTCCCCAGCATCTTATGCTCCAAGGATGCCCACAACCCTCCAGAATGCAAAAATTGTTTTTACCAACCATGTGCTGAGAACTCGGGGTACAGACTATATACAGAAAGGTACTCACAAATACTGTCTCGTTACCTCCTTTAGCTTGGCACAGGTTTGCAAATATATCAGGCTGACTTACATAGTTGCCTTCAGCTTCGTTTCCAATTCTATCTCACCATCCCACCCCCAAGCCTTGGCAAAGGTCTCCCAATACTTTTCTAATCTCATTGGAGCTAAGGTTTTGTTTATGTGTTTGTGTTTGTCTGGGCTCCAAGTTCACCCCAGAGTCCTAGGTCAAAATCATTCGTGCAATACTGCCTTACCCTTACCCCCACCCCCACCCCCACCCCTGACTCAGCAGATTACCTGCATGGCTGTGGATGGGATTTTCTTCAACTGACTCCATTCTTTCTTGGCATCCTGACTCAGACAATTGTTACACAAGGGTTCATCTGTTCCACCTTTATTCTATTTCCCCTTATGGTGTTTTGAACATAGTTTCTTGTAAAGTCCTCAAGTTTTTGTTTTTTGGGGTTTTTTTTTTTTACAGTGTGTCCTCTCCTTGGTGTCACTGTTATTCAAAGTATCCTGGCTGGTAAACACACTTCTCAAGTCTCAAGTTCTTGACAAACATTAGAATAAGCATCACTGGATTTGAGTCCATTTACTGTCTGTGTGACCTTGTATAAGCCACTTCCCTTTTTCTGCCTCAGTTTCCCTATCTGTAAAATGAGGAAATCAGACCAAGATGATCTCCAGGGTCTTAGCCCTAAATCCTGTGATCAGCATATCTAGTATCCAATTATTCTTTATTTACTCCATCCCCACCAAGACTAAGGTTATTTTCAATCTCCTTATTGGTGAGGGAAAGAAATTTTGCCATTCTAAGATTTAAATATTTGGGGAGGATTTCCAGAGGACATTTGATTTAGCTTGTTGGAAACTTTGTCATTTTTCACCTTTTCCAGGACGAGACAGCTTCCCAAAAGTTGGTTGAAAGATTCCCACTGTTACCCCTCCTTTTAGAAAAACGCAGAAATCATGAACCACCCCAAAGAATTAATTCCCCATTCCCTGGCATCTGGCATCTCCCTCTTAAATGTACCTGCCTGGTGTGTTCTATTCACTCTGCCTATAAGCACCCTTAGATAATAAATACTCATATACTGGTGTGTGTTTCCTGTCAGGGTAACGCCAGCCTTTGGCATGCATTCCCCCCATGTGTTGCCCTAGAGGCAAACAAACATTTGCTCATTGACCTGTGAGCTAATCTGCCCTTTTCCCCAAGGCCAGGAGAGATGCAGCAGTGGCCTATTCTCCCTGGAAATGCTAGCTAGCATCATGGAGATTTACCCAGACTGCTTAGAGGAGGCAGCCCAGCCTGTACTGTCCATGCAGAGGAGCAGGGCCCACTGTTTTCACATCTCAACAAATGCTCCTTCTTTTATCTCCTCCTGAGTGAGAACCTCACAAACACCCCCTGTATGTGAGCAGCAGCTGCTGCTGCCGTCTAATACCAAATCTGTCTTGTCGTCTCGCTTCCCCATTGAAACATATAATTTTAATCATCTACTTTCAAGCCAGGAAGCTGATTTGCATGACAAAAGTCAAGTTTGTCTCTCTGCTGGAGCTGTTGGCAGGTCTTGGACTCTGCTTCCTGTTTTCTTTTTGCCTGTGTCCTAGGTGTATGCCCTGGCAAGGACCGGGCTTCACCTGTGTCAGTGAGCTCCTAATCGGCAAGCATTCAATACTAGCTTAGGCCAGGCTAAGTAATGGAGATACAAAGAAAAAGCAAGAACTGCCCCTATACTCCAGAAGCTCATATTCTAATGGGGAAGACAGAACATAGAAGATAAACATAGAGTAGATTGATAGAAAGCATCGAGAGTTGGCACCAACGACAAGGGGAAGTCAAGAGGAACCAAGAAAGGCCTCCTGGAGGAGGTGGCATTTGAGATGAATTTTAAAGGAAAATGTGATTTTAATGGTTGGAGATTTGGGGAAGGAGAACATTCTGGGTATGAAGAACAGCCTTATCAGAGAAAAAAAGTGAAAAACATATATATAAAGCAAACCCAACTTCTCTGGTACAGTGGGAGTAAGGAGTGAGATTTAACTGTGAGTGGTACCTTTCTAGCATTTTAAAATTAAGTCTTTTATATTAATAAAGTCTATTTTCTCACCTTCCCCCCCCTTACTGACATGGGGGGGGGGAATTCTTGTAACAAATATGCACGGTCAAGCAAAACAAATTCCCTTTTTGGCCATAGGCAAAGCTTTGTGTCTCAGTTTATACCATTCATCCAGTGCTCTTCTGCCAGGCGGTGAGTGGTATTGATTGTCATCAGTCCTTTGGAATCGGGGTTGGATTTCAAGTCTTTAAAAAGTTGTTTATCTTTGCAGTGGTGCCCTTTATCATTGCAGAAGGCCTTTTGTGTATCCATTTGCATGTTTGGTGAATTATAAAGTGCATCTAGATTCCCTTAATCCTGCTCCTTTCCCCCAGAGCCTAATGCATAAGGTTGGACTGGTCCATCCTGTAAAAGTGATAGGTTGGTTTGCTTTTCCTTTCTCTTAAGTCCTAAAGGAAAATGGGCCACTTAGAGAAGGGAAGATACCTCTCTTATTCCAATTCCTGGAATTCAGGGCCTTAGCAATTTAGGAGCCACATACCAGGTGACATAGATAGACGTACTCAAGGTCTGTTCCAGACTTGGGAGAACAAGAGGGTAGGGGGAGCCGGGGACTCCTTGACAGGAAGTCTTCAAGAGGACAGACAGGTCAGTGTCTTCAGCAGATGAGTGTCTCCTGGGGGATGGATTTGCTGTCATGGTGGGTAATTGGATTGTTCCTCCACAGCAGGACAAGCACTGGTAACCTTTAGGATTAATTACTCCAGCCAACCCCAGCCTCGAGGTCTGACTGTCCTCATTGCTCTTGATCGTAAAGCTCAAGGTGTTCAGAGCTTGGGTCCTGGAAGTTGGGGCAGTGGGAAAGGAATGCTGCAGGGAGATGCCTGGTCTGAGGTTATACCCATGGGCCCAAGTGTGCTTATATAGGCATTAGTGTGTTCATTTACATGGGGTTGGTTTGGCGGCTCCCAGAACTAGGACCTTTCATGAAGAAGAAATCGCTAGCTGTTCCACGGTGAGCACCAAGCAACAACCCTGTCTGTGCTCTCGGCCTAGGCTGGAGTGGAGAGAAGAACCTCAGTCTCCTTCCCAATAAAATGAGTTGAATTAAAAGATCTCCCGGCTCCCTTCTAGTTCTCACATTCTGATTGGGTACACTCCCTCTGAGTATATGGAAGCCCTAGTGCTCACAGGGCATTTGGGGGCTGGGGGAAGGGACTGCAAACTTTTCGCAAGTGACAGATAAAGTCCTTGACTATCATTTTTCTGGTTTTCTGATGATTGTAGTAGCAATGTCTCAAAGCAGGCATGGGGTGGCCATGGGGTAGCCCCATTCCATGGGAGTGGAGGTACTATCAACTGGTCTATCTGTTCTTTATTATCATCGGGTATGCATAACTTTGGGGCAGTTAGGTGGTACAGTACAAAGAGTGCTGGGCCTGGAGTTGGGAAGACCTGAGTTCAAATCTGGCCTCAGATACTTACTATCTGTGTGGCCCAGGCCAAGTCCCTTAACTCTGTTTGCCTCAGTTTCTTCATCTGTAAAATGAGCTGGAGAAGGAAATGACAAACTCCAGTATCTTTGCCAAGAAAACCCCAAATGGGGTCATGAAGGGTCAGACACAACTGAAATAGTATTACTGAACAACAAAAAATGTATAACTTTGCAACCAATGTCATAATTTTCCTAAAGTCTGATCATAGGGCTTGGGCAGAAACAGCTTCTTTAAGAACAAGGCTAAGAATGGGCAGTGGATTGTGGGTCAAATCTTGGCCTTAGTACTTACTGTCTGACCTTGGATGAGTTATTTTCTCTTTACTGTCCTCAATTTCTCATCTGCAAAATATGAGGAGGGGGATTGACCTCTGTGGATTATTTTTTTTTGGTGAGGCAATTGGGGTTAAGTGACTTGCCCAGGGTCACACAGCTAGTAAGTGTTAAGTGTCTGAGGCCGGATTTGAACTCAGGTACTCCTGAATCCAGGGCCGGTGCTCTATCCACTGCACCACCTAACTGCCCCCTTCTGTGGATTCTTAAATCCATTTAATCTCTAAATCTTCTATCATGTTCATTCAAGTTAAGTCAACAAACATTTATTAAGCACCGACGGTGTACTGTGCTGAATACTAGAAATAAAAACAGCAAAGAGACAGACAGTTGCTACCTTTAGGGAGCTTGTGTTCTACTTTGCATAAAATGGAGGTTGCCGGAGAAACTGACAAATCAGAGGGAGAGACAGTAGGGGTGGATGAGAAGACTGTTGAGGCATTGTAGAAAAAGAAGTCTGGAGGTTCAGCAGTGAAGGCCAGAGACGAAGGAAAGAGAGCGAACGAGGCTGACCTGGGCACACCCTTAAAAATGGAAGTGTGGGAAAGGACAAGAGTACCGTGATCCCTTGTGACTGTGGCTTTGCACACACTGGGTCTTCTTCCCCCACCTCCACCTCTGCTTCTCAGAATGCCTTGATTTCTTCAAGGCTTGGTTCAGGGATCACCTCCTATAGGAGACCCATTCTGATGCCCCTAAATATAAATACTTGGAATTTACTTTGTGTATATATTTTGAATATACTTATTCATATACATGTAGCATTCCCTCCCCCCACCCCCCATTGAACCAAAGAGCTTCATGTTTCTGATAGAATATGGGCTTTTTGAGATTGGGCATTGATCTGGTTTTGTTTGGGGGCCTTGGGGGTTTTGTTTCCGGGGGAGGTTTGTTTTGTTTTTTTCATTCCTAACCTAGTGCCTGACATATAGAAAAAGCTGAATGATTGTTGATTGATTAGTCGTGGGAAATGACTGCTTTTTTATTTATCTTTGCATCCTCGTTACTTAGCACCATGCCTTATATTTTAGAGAAGTTTAATAATTTAATTAATCAATACACATTTATTAAATATTGGCTCTGTATCAGACACTGGAGATGCAAGGACAAAGAGTGAAACAGGCCCCACTCTCAAGAAGCTAAGTTTCTGTCAAAGGAGACAACATGTACATATATGATAATTAATAATAAATATATAATAAAATTATTAAATAACTAATAAACATAAAATAAAAATATTAGTTAGGGAGGGTGCTAGCAATTGGGAGGACTTGTATATGATGCTTAAGCTGGGTCTTAAAGGAAATAAATTCTGTGAGAAAAGAGTGATTTCCAGATAAAGAGCCACACATGGCTTGTTGGATTGAATGGAATTGAATTGGGCTAAGGAGGGTATGGGCAGCTAGGAGGCACAGTGGATAAAATGCTGGGCCTAGAGTCAGAAAGTCTCTTCTTCATGAGTTCAAATCTGGTCTCGGATACTTACTAGCTGTGTGACCCTGGGCAAGTCACTTAACCCCATTTGCCTCAGTTTCCTCATCTTGAAAATGAGTTGGAAAAGGAAGCAGCAAACCACTCCAGTGTCTCTGCCAAGTAGACCCCAAATGGGTTTAGGAAGAGTCGGACACAACTGAACAATAGTACACACGGAGAGCATAGAATAAGAAGTGTTATTTTTCTTCAAATCATAGGATGACCCTGAGCCCTGCATTTCTGTAGTATCTGACCTGCCTTAACCTAGAGAAAATCTAACCCCTTATCACTTACCCATTACCCTAATCAATGGCCCCACATTCCCTTACTCCCCATTTCATCCTGTACCAGTGATATGCCCATCCCTTCCTTTCCTCATTTCCCACCCAAATTGACCCACAATCCATTGATGAACTGACTTTCCCTCAGCATCCTAGAGCACTTAGCAATCAGAGCAGCGCACCAGAGATGAGGAGGAATCATCTCTTTGATCCAGAGAAACCCAGGCATGGAAAGGATTTACTCACACTAACTTTTTTCCCCCTGCCTGTGTTTGGCAATTGGCAGAGAACAGTGTGTCATTATGTGACTTTCCAGGAAAGACTGATTGGCCGCTCATTTGTTTCCATCTCCCTATCCCCCCCCCAGATGGAAATGGATGTTGCCATGACGACATAATAGGAAGCAATCACACCTATTGTGGGGCAGGAATGTTGACTTGCATGAAAGAGTGTGTGTGTGTGTGTGTGTGTGTGTTGTTGTGGGGTGGGGGTGGGGGTGGGTGACTGAGAAGAGAGTCTAGGCCTTGTGTACGGGGAGAAAGGAAGTTAATTGAAAATATAAGAGCTTGCCTTCTGAATTTTAAGTTTCTTTCCTCTCCTTTGTATACTTTGTCTGTTACTTGCCAACTCACATCATTCTTCCTCTGACACCCTGACCAGGCAAAAAAAGACAAAACAAAACAAAACAAAAAACCACAAGATTAGAGCCAGGGCTTGAAAATTAATCTTCACTCAGGACTTAACAGCAGAGACAAGAATCATTTTTCTGTTTTAATTCTTTAATGTGATGAGTTTGGAGACAGATGACCTGTTTGAATCCTGATCCTGCTTGATCGATATCTGTGGGATGCTGGGCAAGTCAACTCCTTTCTCAGTTTCCTTATCTGTAAATAAGGGGGTCCGGCTAGATGATCTCCAAACCCCCTTCCATTTCTGAATCCTATGATTCCTCCCACTTTCTCTATCACTCTTTCTTGCCCCCACCCCCAGCAATAAAAAAAGCATGACAGCTGGAATTTCTATGACAATCCTAACCAATTTTCCTTTTATTGGGCAGAAATGGTGAATGGGTAGAGGTGAAGATTGGGAATACACCTTAATATCAGAAAGTTTGGTGCAGCTAGGTGGCATTGCAGTGGATTCAGGAGGCCCTGAGTTCATACACTTGACACTTACTAGCTGTGTGACCCTGGACAAGTCACTTAACCTTCATTGCCCCATCAAAAAAGAAAAGAGTTAATGGCTAATGCCAGAGAGAATAGACCGTTATAGGGAGGAAATGTGGAAATCTCAGAATTTATTGCTACTGTTCTTGCCCCACCACACACATACAGAGGCAAGAATGTACACTTATACAAAAACATACACATGCATGCCCACACACATGCACATATAAACATGCACTGTATAAACACATTCTGCTTATCTTTGACATTCATATGATATAGGTACTTCACTGTCCCTCAAGCAAAAAGTACTTATTAAGCAGCATGCTAAGCCTTGTGGAATATGCAAAAGTAGTATAAGGCACAAGCTCTCCCTTCATAGAGCTTACAGTCTACTTAGAAAGTCAAGACTTTACATGAAACAACAAGGAAAAATGCAGTACAGAGCATATTTCAATTTTGAGACAGCTGCTATAGGGCAAAGAAGTTTCAATGAGAGAGGAAACAATGAATGTTTCCATGATCTTGAAGGGTTAGCTCTAAGGATTACTAGCAGTGCGACCTTGTACAAGTTATTTTCCTTTCTGGGCCTCAGTTTCCTCACTTGTAAATATGAAGTCATTGGACTTAAGCTTATCTATAAAGCCCCATCCACCTCTAAGTCCAGCTCTAAGTGCAGAAGGATCATTACCTGTGTTACTGGAGTGATGCGGTATTAGACCCTTGATGTATTGAGAGATATACAAGACATTGTGCTAAAGGCTAGAGAAATAAAAAGCCTGGAACCTATATGGTCCTTACTCTCAAGGAGCTCAGTCTCATAGAGAAAGGAAACAACTACATGAGTTAGAATGTGGTGAATTCATAGGAGAGATCAAACACTGTCACAAAACAATATTGCCATAATCTTAAACCACAAGTCACCTGGAAGGCTGTCATAGTGTCTGTGTCTGGTACTTATTGTGACATCATGCCCAATTAATCACCAAAATAACTCATGTTATGATTTACAAAGCATTTTCCTCTCCACAACCCTGTAAAGTCAGTACCTATTTTATGATCCCTATTCTACAGCTGAGGAAGCTGAGGTTCATGGGTTAAGTAACTTGCCCCACCAGCCTATAGCAAGGTCAGTGGAGTCCAGGTCTTCTGGTCCTAATCCCAGTGTCCTTTCTTCTGTAAAATACTGCTTCTGGGGCAGCTAGGTAGCACAGTGGATAAAGCAGCAGCCCTGGATTCAGGAGGACCTGAGTTCAAATCGGGCCTCAGACACTTGACACTTACCAACTGTGTGACCTTGGGCAAGTCACTTTACCCTCATTGCCCTGCAAAAAACAAAAACAAAAACATTGCTTCTCGTGGGAATTAGGTGCTATTAAAATAATTAATAAATGCTTCATTCATTCATTCATTCATTTGTGGAAATTCCTTGGTCATATGGAATGGACTAAGGCAAAGGTGATGGTCACGTTGATATTTTCAAACAAACTGCACCCTGATGTCACGAGGAGACAACAGAATGAGGGCAGCAAGATATAATGGAAAGAATGTTGGGATTCTAGTCAGTTCAAATCCCTTACTTACTAGTTATGTGACTTACTACTTACACACTTACTATTGTGGACAAGGTAACTAAATTTTTCCAGGCCCCTGTACATCTGTAAAATGGCAATAATAATAATACCTCTAGACTTGACTTCATGAAGGCCTGGCTTTAGGTCTCAACTCTGACACTACCAATCAATAATAAACATTTATTAAACACCTAAAAATAAAATATAATAATAATAATAACACCTCAGAGATTATGGTGAAGATCAAATGAGATAATGTATCCCAAGTGCTTTACAAACTTTAAGAAGCCCCATGTAAATATTTTTTAAACAATCTAAACAGTTCCCCCACCCAGTGCTTAGCAGAGTGTTCTGCATACAGTAAGTGCCTAGTGTTTATGAAAATGAATTCTACTTTAGTTTCTTCATCAGTAAAATGAGCTAATAATGCTTGCTACTTATCTCTCAGGGTTATTGTGAGGATTGCATAAAATTATAGATAAGTCCCTATCATCATCACTGAGAGGCAATGTTGCCTAGTGCATAGAGAGAGCTGGACAGAGGCAAGAAGACCTTTTGGCCTCTGCATATTGGTTTGTGATACTGGGTAAATTACTTAAGCTCTCAGTAGCCTCAGGCAACTCTCTAAAACCAGAAAGTGAAGAATAATTGCATATCTGTGTTGGTGGAGAAAGTTTCATAATGGGAACTTCACTAAATGAGTGAAATCACAGGTCTAGACCACTTACAACAATGACTACTGTGGTTGTCGTTTGTTGGTTGTTGCCGTTGTTAGGATCCTGGGACTAACTCCTCCCAGGGGTTGTTTAGAGAAGTTAGGCATGTTTCTCTCTCCTTTTTCCCTCTCCTATCACATCACCAGTTTCTTTAATCTTGTGAATCTAGGAGAAAAGGACTAACATCTTTCCTTTGATCCACCCCAAATAGCCAATGAACTCTCATGAATGTATGAATGAATGAATGAATGAATGAAGCCTTTATTAAGCACTCGTTGTATACAAAAGACTTTGTTGAGCACTGGGAATAAAAACATAAAAGCAAGACAATTCCTGCTCTCAAGGATTCCCTAGTGATAATAGCTGACATTTACATAATGCTTTAAGGTCTCTATAGTACTTTATATACATTATCTTGTTTGAACCTCACAACAATCCTGGAAATAGACACTACAGTTGTCATCATCATCCCTATTTAACAGACGAGGAGTCTGAAACTTCAAGTTCAAGTGACCTGAGTCACAACTACTCGTCACAGGCAGGATTTGACCCCAGGCCTCTCAAACTCCAATTCCAGCACTCTATCCACTATGACACCCTGCCTCTTGTATGGCTAACCACTTGCTTACTGTCCCCAACATATAGTATGTGATGAAACCCTTATTATTCATTCACACGTAGGTTTTACATTTTTATTCCACTGTCTATGCGCTTTCCAAATCGTGGGCCTATTCTGGACAATAGACTCTATCTTTTTGCTCTTTCCTGAATTGCGAGGTATGCAATTACGAGTATGTAATCAAAGCATTTGGACAGAGATAATAAGGATCGAGGGCCCACTCTAGAGTGTGACTCTGAAATTCACTGAAGGCGAAAAACTACGCAGTTTCTAAATCAGTCCTTTGAGCCGGTTTAACATGAAAGGTTCTGATGAGCCTGGACTGATTCATCCTTTCTCAGTGTTCAGGGGAGGCTCATACAGAAACACTCCCTGAGAACCACAGCTTCTCTCAGTGAATAATACTGCTTCCCCACCTCCTCCTGAACGCCCAACAGAGCAGCCACCTCAGCACCTTGGGAACAAATATCTGGGCCGAGAAAAACACAAATCCGAAGATACAATTGGGGAGGAGAGAAAATCAGCTCATTGTGAGTTGTAAGTGCTGGGAGCTTGGGTGCCTCTGTGCTGTACCCAGAGGCTCAGCTGGAGCCAAACCAGAAGTGGGAGCAGCAGAGATGTGATTTCCTTTCCCCTGCCAGAGTTGGGGCCAGCAGGGCAGCAGAGGGAGGGACAGTTCAGAACCAAGGATAGCAATTGTTGTGTTGCACTAGGTCGCCATGGTGACCTGCTTTCCTGCAGGATGTTACAGTTTCTCAGAACCAATCACTGACGGGTGTAGATAAGGTTTGTCTGTCTGTCTCAGGGCCGGGCTGACTGAAGCACTGATATTTTCCCTGTTCCTCTGCCTTAGGGAAATTGAGAGGGGCTAAGAGTGGGAAACCAGCTCTATATTTAGCTCCAAAATTGTGTATATCCCTAGTGGCAGCATCCAAAGATACTGACTTTTAACCCAACATGGAGAAGGTTGAAAATTCATAGGATTTAGAGCTGAGTGAAAACTTGCCAGTCACCTAATCTAAACCCCCCTGTTTTTTCAAATATTTTTTCAAATTACATGTAAACATTTTTAACATTCATTTTTTAAAATATTGAGTTCCAAATTCTCTCCCTCATTCCCTTCCCCCCTTCATTAAAAAGGCAAGCAATTTGAAATAGGTTATACATGTGCAGTCATGAAGAACATTTCCATATTTGTCATATTATGAAAGAAAACAGACAAAAAGACAAGAAAAATAAAGGGGGGAAAGTATGCTTTGATCTGAATTCAGATTCCATCATTTCTTTCTCTGGAGATGGATAGCCTTTTTCATCATAAGTTCTTCAGAACTGTCTTAGATCACTGTATTGCTGAGAATAGCTAAGTCATTCACAGTTAATCATCATACAGTGTTGTTACTGCTGTGTACAATGTTCTTCTGGTTCTGCTCACTTGACTTTGCATCAGTTCATGTAAGTCCACGTTTTCCTGAAAGCATCTTGCTCATCATTTCTTATAATATAATAGTATTACATCACAACATATACCACAACTTGCTCAGACATTCCCCAATTGCTAAGCTTCCCCATAATTTCTAATTCTTTGCTACCAGAGTTGCTATAAATATTTTTGTACATGTAGGTATTTTTCTTTTTTTATCTCTTTGAGATATAGAACTAGTAGTACTATTTCTGAGTCAAAGGGTATGCACAGTTTTATAGCCCTAGCCCTTTTTATAGATGAGAAAACTGAGGCCCAAAGACGTGATTGGCTGATAGATCTTGAGTTGGATGGGACCTTAGAGGCCTTGAGCCCTCTCATCTTAAATATAAGGAAATAAAAACCTGGAGAAGTTAAATCACTTGCTCAAGATGGCATAGTTAGTCAGTGGAAGTAACTTGTCCAGAGTTACCCAGTAAATGACAAGAAATAAAATATGGACCCCAGGTCTTCTAATTCAAAATTTGAAATTGCCTTTCAAACATACCACATTGCCTCTGTAGTTTAGCTAAATGTCTACCCCCATGAGGTTTTTGTATTTTTATCCCTAGCCACATTCTCAGACACTTGATAAATGTTTGTTGACTGATCTTTTTTTAACAAATAGATAATCCAAAATGACCATAGATTTGCTTTCATTGTGAACATACATATACATGAATATGATTAATTCTGGAATCAGAATTTAGATTTAGTTGAAGAAGTAGAGAGTGCTCTATTGCACTTGGGAAATTGCATAAGTATTTTGATGATCCTAAGCTGCTTGCTGACATAAAAAACCTGTCTTTTAAATACCACTGTTCTTCCATTGACTATATATGACTGTGAATCATTCAACATTGTAGTCTCCGGAGAGTCAACATTATGAATGATCCCCTACCAGGTTAATGATGACATAAATGATGGACATATTAACCAATGATAATTTGTGCATGAGAAGTGTCAAACAAAGATAGCATCTAGAAAACATTGAGTTAAAAAAGGATGGGACCAGTCATGTTTTAGAAGGAGGAGGAGGAGGAGAAGAAGGAGAAGAAGAAGAAGAAGAAGAAGAAGAAGAAGAAGAAGAAGAGAAGAAGAAGAAGAAGAGGAAGAGGAGGAGGAGGAGGAGAAGGAGAAAGAGAAGAAGGAGAAGAAGAAGAAGAAGAAGAAGAAGAAGAAGAAGAAGAAGAAGAAGAAGGAGAAGGAGAAGGAGAAGGAGGAGGAGGAGGAGGAGGAGGAGGAGGAGGAGGAGGAGAAGGAGGAGAAGGAGGAGAAGGAGAAGGAGAAGAAGAAGAAGAAGAAGAAGAAGAAGAAGAAGAAGAAGAAGAAGAAGAAGAAGAGGAGGAGGAGGAGGAGGAGTAACAGATGAACAGCTTCCATTCTTCCCTAATGCCCTAGAGCAGAGGTTCTTAATAATTTTTGTGTCATAGATACCTTTGGTAGTCTAGGGAGGTCTATGGACCCCTTCTAGGAATAATATTTTTAAATACATAAAATAAATTAATTAGGATTATGAAACAAACAAACAAAAAAAAAGAAACCAAAAAAATTTTTTAAAAACAAGTTCACAAACCCCAGATTAAGAACTTCTGACCTAGAAGAAGACTTCCAGTGTTTGGGGTAAATCTACTGTGGAGAATTTATAGGAGGGCATGGGTAAGAATTGAATAGAATGAGGAAGGGGAGTATATGGGGTTGTGATCATAGTGAAAGGTAACATGTTGTAGGGCAGTGGTGTCAAACTCAAATAGAAACAGATGCCCATGGGCCACATATTGATTTAGAAAACCACAAATTAATATTATCTATGTTGCATATTTTAGATAAAGTTTGGGAACTACTTGAGGCCCACTGGCCTTGAGTTTGACACCTCTGCTGTAGTAGATACAACACTTGGAATCAGGAAAATCAGGGCTTCATTCTTGCTTAATTCTGTGATCCTGAGCAAGTCATTTAAACTCTCTGGGCCTGCATTTCCTTATCTGCAAGATGAAGACATTGGACTCAGTGGCCTCTTAGGACCCTTCCAACTCTAAATTTGGATCCAATGTTCCTCTACTGGGAAAAGGAATACCTATGTGCATGAAATTACAGACTTGTTGAAGTAGAGGAAAGAGACCTTTGGTGACTTCCAAACATAGAGAATTACAGCATTTGGGATAGATTTTCAAAACAAAGTTCTAATGAAAATGGCTTTCATTACGGCTTAGCAAGAGTTACTTTACTAGGGGAGGCAGAAATATCAAGAACTATGGGCAAAGACTATATCCATTTTTCTTATTGGGTAAAAAATGTGTAAGCAGGGGGCAGCTAGGTGGTGCAGTGGATAAAGCACTGACCCTTGGATTCAGGAGGACCTGAGTTCAAATCTGGCCTCAGACACTTGACACTTACTAGCTGTGTGACCCTGGGCAAGTCACTTAACCCCCATTGCCCCACAAAAAAAAAATGTGTAAGCAAAACAAAAAGGTGGTTTTAATTCATCCATTTAATAGTCAAATCTAAAGTATACTTTGAGAGTAATTAATAAATAATAAGGAGCGATTCAGATGGGGCCCTTTTAACCCACTGAGGGCAGAGACACTCTGTGGAGAAGGGCAAGGAAGGGAAGAAAAGATAAATACATGCAACAAATGTTTATTAAGCACTCACTATGAGCCAAGTGCTATGCCAAGTTTTGAGGATACAAGTATCAGAAAAAAAAAAGGCAATTCCTGCCCACAAGGAGCTTACATTCTAAAGGGGGTGGGGGGGAACAACTCAAAAGAGGGAACTGGAAAAAGGGAGGGGGCAAAGGTACCTGCATGGCAGAAAGATGTTCCCAGTGAGAAGGCAGCTGAGTGACCCAGGCAGCCCACTAACCCAGGCTGAGCTTCCTCCAGGCTAAGTGCTAGAGAAAGATGCAGGAGGAGATTCACTGCAAACACTATCATTTTATAATTCTATGAGAAGACTCAGGCCCTGTGTTTCTTCTCTGCACTTTGACACCACACTTCAGGTACCTATACCTCTGCCCCTGCTATCGATGGATTGCTATCATGGTAATGCTATTATAGGGAGAAGAATATTAGATTTGGAATTAGAAGAAATGAGTTTCAGCCCTGCTTCCATTAGGCTGATGATCCAATACACTGTCTCAGGAGTCAGAGGACCTGGGTTCAAATCCTTCCTCTGAAAAGTACTACCTGTGTTACCTTAGCCAAGTTACTTACCTCCTGGGGCCTCAATTTCCTTATCTGTAAAATGAAGGGGCTCCACACTATGGCACCAGAGATCTGTTCTAGCTCTATGATCTTGTGATCCTTGAGAACAGGCCCTGTGTCCTACAGTTCTAAACACTGTCTACACAATGAGCTTGATGGGGGTCTTTGCCAGGACATTCAACAAATGTTTGTTGAATTAAATTGAATTGACAGTAGCAATGCTCTTGACAAGCTCCAGTCTCCTTATCTGTAAAATAGGAATAATGGCACTTTCTTTCCCAGGGTGGTGTGAGGAACACATTTTGTTTTTTGTGGAGCAATGGGGTTTAAGTGACTTGCCCAGAGTCACACAGCTAGTAAGTGTCAAGCGTCTGAGGCCGAATTTGAACTCAGGTACTCCTGAATCCAGGGCCCGTGATTTATCCACTGCACCACCTAGCTTCCCCAAGGAACACACTTTGTATACTGCAAAGTAGCATATAAATGCTAGCTTTCTTTTTTTGTTTGCTTGTTTTTGCAGGGCAATGGGGGTTAAGTGACTTGCCCAGGGTCACACAGCTAGCTAATTGTTAAGTGTCTAAGGCTGGATTTGAACTCAGTTCCTCCTGAATCCAAGACCAGTGCTTTATCCACTGCGCCACCTAGTTGCCCCCTAAATGCTAGCTTTCCATATTGGGCCACCATGACTGAAGCATTCATGCCCAGACTACTGGTGACAAGCCCCTCTGTATGTAGGTAAGCTGGTGGTTCTCAGGCAGCAGACAAAGGCTGCCATGGGAACTCTACCTGGGGCATTAAAGCAAGGTAGAACCTGACACTAGGTTTCATGTGTTATTTTTATTCCTTTCCCCAGCCTCCCTCTTGAGCCAATCTGTGGAGCCAGTGTCCACTGCATGGCATTCAGTGCTTTAGGCAATGCCCAGGTGAGGTATTTGGGTGCCAAGTTAATTACAGGGCCTTTTTTCCCTTTTGCTAGAATATTGCAGTGGATGCAAATGACTCTGCTGTTTAATGAATGGAACAAATGAGTTAAGAGGTGGAATTGAAATCGATGCCTTCTCATGCAGAGCCTTCACTCCGTGGGGTCCTGGCCTTATTCCAGTCATGCTGAGCCGGAGGATGGCAAGAGTATTGAGAGGGTCAGAGCAGCTCACCTCTGAGTGAGGGAGGGGGAGTACCAAGGGGCAGATGGACTTCAGACCAGAAAGGTGCATTTGGCAAACTAACCTTCTCCTTTGGCCAAATCCGTGATGGTCAAGAGCTTGCAAGTTCCCACGAGCTCCACCCTGCCTTCCTCATCTCTCCCCCACCTGTCCCATTCCTGGTAACTTCTGTTTTCTTTATACTGAAGGCTTGAGTAACTACAGAGAACTGACGAATAGTCAAGAATTGGAGCCACTGTTTCTCTTCTTCATTCCCACCAGCCGCTGCTTTGACCAGATGCAAGACTCACAGTAACAAGGTGGTCAAGCCCACTAAACCAGGACTAGCTTTTACTTATATGTTATTAGACTCATTCTAGAAATGAAAGGTCTCTCTAGGGGTCATTGGGGCTACCCCCCCCTTACCTCTGGGCCACACTGACCCTAACCCTGGTTGGATGTATTCCTTCTTTTCTTGAGGATCTTCACTAAAGGTAAGGATAGGGAAAAAAGAGGGAGGGAAGATTCTACCCTAGGCACTCAATTCTCCATGTCCCACCCAGAGAGGAAGTTACAAACTTACAGAATCTCAGAGCTGGGAGAGACCTCAAAGGCCACATATGGTCCAACCTGTACTTGAACTAGAAAGCCATGTACATCATACATGACAAATAGTGATCTAGTCTCTGTTTGAAAACCTCCATTAAAAGGGACCCTAGGGGCAGCTAGGTGGCGCAGTGGATAAAGGACTGACCCTGGATTCAGGAGGACCTGAGTTCAAATCCAGCCTCAGACACTTAACACTTACTAGCTGTGTGACCTTAGGCAAGTCACTTAACCCCAACTGCCTCACTAAAAAAAAAAAAAAAAAAAAGGGACCCTATTCCTTCCCAAGGCAGCCCAATCCACTTTGGGGCAGTTCCAAATATTTAGGAAGCTTTTCTTTATATCAATCCACAATTTGACTCTTTTTTAATTCAATCTAGTGCTCCTAGTTTGGCCCTCTGGGCCTGAAAAGTATAAGTCTGGGGCCTCTACCTTATGAAAACAGCCTTAAATGTTCTTAAAGACAGCTATCATGTCCTCCCCTGCCCCAAATTGCCTCTTCTCCAGGCTAAGCATCTTCAGCTCCCCCAACCACCCCTCAGATGGATTTCTCCCTGGGTCCTTTACCATCCAGGTCACCCTATTGGATGCCCACCAGCTTAATGTCCCTCCTAAAATATAGTGCCCAGAACTGACCATCATACTCTAGTTGTGGCTGTCCAGGGCAGAGTATGATGGAATAATCACTTCCTCATTCTGTACAGTATGCATGTTTCTCTTAATGCCTCCCAGGATATCATTAACTTTTTTCTTCCTGCTGCCTGATCAGGCTATCAAATCCTTCAATCTGAAATCCACTAACCCTTTCCCCCACCTCCACCCCCACCATACTTTTCCCATCTTGTTTGTGAAATTGATTTTCTGAACCTGGGTAAAACTTTACATTTGTCTCCATTAAATTTCACATTATTAGATTCAACCCAATGTTTTAGCCTATTAAAATCTTTTCAGATCCTCTTTCTTCCAGTATTGAAAATGTCTCTCCCAGCTTTATGTCCTCTGAAAATACAATAAATATGTCTTTTAAGCCTTCATTCAAGTCATTAACAAAAGTGGTAAACAGTACAAGGCTGATAACAGATTCTGGGGCACTTCATTAGAGACTACTTTTCAAGTTGACAACAAGCCATTAATAATTGCTCTTTGTGTCCAGTCATTTAACCATTTCCAAATCTACCTAAATGTACTTTGTATAGTCTACATCTCCCCATCTTGTCCACAAGAGTAATATGAAGAATGTTGTCAAATACTTGGCTAAAGTCTACATAAACTCAAGTGACAACATTCTCTTCATCTGCCAGTTTAATAATAATCTTGTCAAAAAAAAAGAAATGAGATTAGCCTAGCATTTTCTGTTATTGAAGAAACTATATTGGTTCTTTGTTATCACTGCTTCCTTTTTTTAGGTGTACAGTAGCCATCCTTTTAATAATACATTATAGAACTTCGCTAGGAATTGAAGTAATTATCACTGTTCTATAGATTGAAAATTGTGTTATCTTCCCTTTTTGAAAATTGTAGCAACACTTGCCCTTTTTGAATCTGTAGTACCTTTCTTTCCAGTCCTTTCCAATTTTTCAAAAGTCACTGGTGCCTCAAAGTCATTTCTACCAGTTTTATCCTTTCTCTGGGATTCAGGTTTTCTAGGCAAGATTGACAGAAACTAATCAAGGGCAACTGGGTGTTATTGCCTCCGTACTTAGGGCAACTGGGTGCTCTTTTATTGCCTTCCTACTTATCTTGGGTAACAACTCTCAATTAGCTAGTTTTGTTTTATTCATAGGTCATTCTCCTTGCAGAGAAAATATAAACAAACTAAAAATTGAACACTTTATCTCCTCTCCAGCATAGTTCATTTTTGTACCATCAACTCCAACCTACGGCACTTTCCCTTCTTTGATCTTGGGTGTTGTTGTTTTTAATAGAGTTTTTAAAAAAACAACCTTTTTGTTTCTTTTCACCTGTCTCAGATAAATCTGACCTATAACTGTCCCAGTTACACACTTTGGTGTCCATCCTCTGTTACCTGCCACTGCTTGCATTGTTTGCCCATTAAAAAAAAAAATTAAGTTGATTAGTGCATCCATATTTATGTCCTTAGACAACTCTCCCCTTTTCTTTTCATCAATATTGCTTCTCTTCTTGTATTCAGAATTTCATCTTTATGAGTTTTCCATCCACCTAGGACTGAATTTAGTTCATAGGATCCTTCCTAACCTTTTCATCATTGCTTTGAAATTATTTCTTCCTAAATCTAGGGTGCATATTAGACTATACCTAGTCTTCCTTTCCTTCTCTATCACAAATGTTAAGATGAATCTGTTACTTTGATCAAAGGTCCTCATCATTTCCACCCCAGGAACCACCTTGTTGATAGGAATACAATTCAGAATCGTGGTTTGCTTCATTGGTTCTTTCCTCTTTTGAAGGATGAAAGTTTCATTAAAGGAAATCAAGAGATTGTTAGATTGAAGTTCCCTTTCCCTAGATTGCTACTATATCATGCTTTTGAACTCTTCACCGTCTACTGTTACAGTGGTAATATACTCTAGGGAAAATAACATGTAATTGTTCAGTTGTATCTGACCATAGGGTACATAGCATGCCAGGCCCTTTATCCTTCACTACTTCCCAAAGTCTGTCCAAGTTCATGTTTGTGGTTTCCATGATACTGTCTATCCACCTCATCCTCCACCATCTCCTTCTCCCTTTGCCTTTAATATCAACATGATTTAGCTAAATTGGTTTACTCTTCATCCCATGAACACAACACATAGCCCTCGACCTCCTTACTTAACTTAGTTTTGAAATAGTGTTAGGGAAAATGATGTGGAGACCTTTTTTCAGGAGAGATAAGACAAAAGGCTAGGTGTGATGGCACATGCCTGTGATCCCTGGTGCTGAGGAGACTGGGGTTCCCAAGTGGATAGCTTGAGTTTAGGAGTTCAGAGCTTAGGAGGGCTAAAGCCAAATGGGTGTTGCCCTAAGTCTGGCACAAATATGATAAGTGGAGGTTGCCTAAGGAGCTTTTTCCCCTCTCTAACGCACTTAGGGCAGCTAGGTGGTGCAGTGGATAAAAGTACAAGGCTTGAAGTCAGGAAAACCTAAGTTCAAATCCAGCTTCAGACACTTACTAGCTGTGTAATCATGGGCAAGTCGCTTAACCCTGTTTCCTTATCTGTAAAATGAGCTGGAGAAGGAAATGGCAAACCACTCCAGAATCTCTGCCAAGAAAACTCCAAATGGGGGCAAGAAGAGTCAGGCATAATTGGAAAACAACTGAACAACAAAAAAATTCACTTCATTAATCCTATTATAGTTATCTGTATTTGTTTCTTATCCCTGACCTAATCCATAAGCTTTACAAAGGCAGGGACTGTTGTCTTATCTAAAGTTTTATTCCCTAGGACCTAATACAGTGTAATACACATGGTAAGCACTTAATAAATGTTGTTGAATGAATGATTCCCAGTACAACTTGTTCTACAAATTGTGTATCAAAAAGGACCACATTAGTCATTCCTGAGTAAGAGGTTTGGAGACTTGAATCTTCACTTGTTTATGGAGTCAGCAAGGATCAATCAACACGTGTTAATATGAAGAGGAATCCTAGGCAGTGTCAAGCAGGGTGTACACCCTCTTGTAAGTACCTGTTAATATTAATTGAATCGAATGCTATTCTGTACTCCAGAGGACAAATTTACCTGGGCATTAGAGGGACAAGTAGTATTTTTTTTTCCTTAATGACTTGACTTTCCATTGGTTCTTGGACTGGGAGACTTGTCTAGCTGTGCCCCCAGAGAAACCACCCTTGGGGACCCAGAGAAATAGCTCTATGGGAAGCTGAGTCCAACTCTGTAGAACTCTAGTGTTCTTTTTGTGATGTTTCATGACCACCGCAAACACAAGGTTGTAGCAGCTTTGATGCCACAGGTTTTCAGTGTGGCAAGGCAACTGTTTGGTTCCCCTAGAAACTGAGTACATTATCGACAGCATAGGATGCGTCTAGGGTAAACGCACCTGCCACCAGTCTCTGAAATGCAGCTGTCTCTAGGGAGGGAGCAGCTCACCGCACCATTAGCAGCAGCAGATACTGCTTAAGACTTGGGGGGGGGGTAGCGAGGAGTCTTTTTTTTTTTTTTTCTTGACAAGGATGTTGGGATAGGAAATGGAGAGAGAGAAGAAATTTGAAGGGAGAGAGAAGAGGCAGTTAGATGATGCAGTGGATTGAATGCTGGACCTGGGATCGGAAGAGCCGAATTCGAATCTGTCCACAGAAACTTACTAACTGTGTGACCCTCAGCCAAGTCAATGAATTTCTGCCTTAATTTCCTCATCTCTGAAAAGGGAATAATAATGAGATAATAGTTGTAAAGTGCTTTGCAAATGTTAAAGATACTTGTTATTGTTGTTGTTGTAGTAGTTGTTGCTGCTGCTGTTGAAAACTGCTAGGAGCATTGGAATCAGGGAAAAGTCATAAGCAATAGCCCTGAGCTGATCATTCAGAATTTTCTTTCCAATTCCCCCCACACACACCCTGTTCTGGATAATGGAGATTTGAGATCCCTGGGTGGAATTGCCTCATTTGAAGACATTGGAAGTGAAGAGGAAAGGCTACAAGTTTTATCCCCTGTCCTTTTGCATATATGCACATGGATCCTATCTTCCAACCTGCTAACTCCCATCCATAGGCACACAGGAACATATTACATATTCACTGTAATTAAGGGGGAAACTGCTGAATTGGAGACAGAAGACACAAATCCTGGTTTTGACACTTGCTACCTGTGTGACCCAGGCTTCAAATCCTCACCTGTTAGACTAGGTGACCTCAACCATCCCTTCCATCTCCAGATCTGTGATCCTGGGACACATGTACCCGGATGTTGAGTGTGTTCAGTGGGGTTGTCTGTTCCCTCCTTCCCAAATAAGACAGACAGAAGAGGGGTAAATTGCTAAATGGCTTTATAAGGTACAGGTCTAACTTAGTGTTGCCTGTTTCACCTGTGGCTTATGGACTACGTGTCATTCCTGAATCACCCTGATGTATATAGTTCTTTGTTGTTAAAAGGCTCAACTACCAGATGGTGATAGCATTTGGCTGAGTGTGAGTGCCGCTGAGAAGGCCAGTGTGGAATCCAGGTGTTATTGGAAGCCTGATGGGCTGGGAGTCCCGGAGACTTGGATGTTAGTTGCATCCTTCCTACCTGGTGACCTTGTATAACTCACTTCACTTCTGTAATGGCTGTGAACTACCACCTACATCAGAGGATGATGGAGGGGGTGGTGCGAGGAATAGAAACATAAAGGACTTTATAGATGTGAGCTGTCATTAGTATGAGTGATTTGAACATTCTTATGAAAGGGGGAAAGAGAAAGGAATAAGCATTTCTATAGTACCTACTATGTGCCAGGCATTGTTGAGTGCTTTACAATTATCTCACTTGAGGATTACAACAACCCCAGGAGGTAGATGCTATTATTTCCCCCATTTTACAGATAAGGAAAGTGACTTACCCAGGGTCACACAGCTAGTGTCTGAAACTAGATTTGAACTCAGGTCTTCCTGACTCAAGGCAGCACTGCTCCATGGTTGATGAGCTTCCAGGAAGAGAGAGAATACCTGCAGCATACCTCTGGTCCTCGCTGCACTGCTGCTGAGGCACAGTGAAATGAGTTCTAAAATGACAAGTAACAGCCAACCATTAAGAATCCTAGATAAAATTGATATCATGCTTTTGGGAACCATGCTTTTTTGTTTTGTTTTTGTTTTGTCTTTTTGGGCAGGGCAATGAGGGTTAAGTGACTTGCCCAGGGTCACACAGCTAGTAAGTGTCAAATGTCTGTGGCTGGATTTGAACTCAGGTCCTCCTGAATCCAGGGCCAGTGCTTTATCCACTGTGCCACCTAGCTGCCCCCAATATCATGCTTTTAGATTTTGGAAAGGGCTTTTACACAGGACCATAATCGGGTAGGTGGAACAGTGCATAGAGTGAAGGACTTAGAATCTGAAAGACCAGAGTGTTAGTCCTGACTCAAATACTCACTACCTTTGTGACTCTGGGCAAGTTACTTACTCTCTCTCAGCCTCAGTTTCTTCATCTATAAAATGGGGGTAATAATAGTACATACCGGGGCAGCTAGATAAATAAATAGATAAATATAAATAAATTGATATAGATATGCTAGCTATTATTATCATCATAGATTTATAGTTGGAAATCTAATCCAACTCTAATTTTACAAAAGAGGAAACTGAGACAGATAGAAGTTGTGACTTTTGAAAAGTCTAACCTCCATCAACAGGTAAGCTATGGAAAAAGGTTGGCACAGTGGATAGAGTATGGGACTTGGAGTCAGGTGGACCAGGCTGTGTAACCCTGGGCAAGTCACTTGACTTCTGCCTCAGTTTTCTCATCTGTAAAATGGGGATAACAATAGCTCTTCCCTCCCAAAGTTGTGGTGAGGCTAAAATGAGACTTGTGTAAACCGTGAGGCACTATATAAATGCTAGTTCTTCTCATTGTTATTGTCCCCTGAAATACAGCTCCACCCCCAGAAGATGGTTAACTAGGCTCCTTTCTCCGCTTCCCTCCCGCCTGGGCTTTGGGACCTGGCTCCCCATTCAGCTTCCTGCTCCCCTCCTCAAAGGAAGGGAAAATGAATCCTGAACATATGGAGAAGGGGTTACTCCATAACTCTTTGACTCATCCTGCCTGGTGAATAATTTGAGGAGGTGACTGATTTAGCGAACATGCCAATTTGATATCAGTGCCTGATCACTGGAACGCGGCTCCCAGTGGAAGAGAAAATGAAAAATATGACTAAAGTGTCCTCCCACACGAGGCTGTCATTAAAACAGTACTCGATGTGTCACAGATATTTTTGCTTCGTCTCCAAATAATTTGTTCCTCCAACTTTTTTTTTTAATTTAATTTAATTTTGTTCCCTCCCCTCCCCCTCCCACTTTGGGTGCACTTTGCTCTAGGAAGATGGGGAAAGAAGAGCCCCGATGAGCCTCTGTAAGGCCCCTCACCCTCTTTGGACCAAGACACCAGCAAAGCAGATGCAGTTTGCTTCCCACCCTGCCCTTGGGGCTGAGACAGCAAGCTTCCTTGCGCCCAAGCACCTGGAATGCCATCCTTAGTTGAGTTCTTGAAAACTCTCTGCAGCCCCATTGCTCCCTCAAGCTACTCAGTCTGATGAGCCTGTTTGGGTGTTTATTTCAGGGGGGAGAAGATCCCTTAAAATGTCAAGCAGAGAAGGAAACTGAACCCAGACATAGTGGGCAAGAAAGCTACATCTCCTATAGAAGAAAAGCGGTTTCCTCTCTTGCCAGCAAATGTCTGGCTGATCTTACCCTGGGTCCAGGGCCCAGCCGCTGTGGCTGGGACACATCCTCCCTCATTTCAACCTGAGAAAAAGGGAGTGCCACCCTAGAATCTCTTCGCATAGAAATGCCTCTTCTCTCCAACTGGATTATAAATAATAATAATGGCTCGAGGGGCAGCTAGATGACGCAGTGGATAAAGCACTGGCCCTGGATTCAGGAGGACCTGAGTTCAAATGTGGCCTCAGACACTTGACACTTACTAGCTCTGTAACCCTGAGCAAATCACTTGACCCTCATTGCCCTGCAAATAGATAGATGATAGATAGATAGATAGATAGATAGATAGATAGATAGATAGATAGATAGATAGATAGATAGATAGATAGATAGATAGATAGATAGATGAATGAGGGAATGAATGAATGAATGAATAGTGGCTCAAGTTTTTGCACTGCTCTATAGTTTCCAAAGTCCCGGGGGGAAAAGGTTCCTACCTTTTCCTACCTTAACATCCTTGTTGTTATCTCCAGTTTACAGCTGAGCAAACTGAAGCTCAGAAATGTTTTGTGATGGTAGTCAGGACTTGGGAGCAGATCCACTCACTCGGAACCATTATTTCTACTGTATGGCAATGAGGGTGGTGATTGATGAAGATGGCTACTAACTAGAATAATAATAATAATAATAATAATAGTGCCTACTATGTGCCAGGAACTGTGCTAACTACTTTACTAATATTATCTCATTTGAGCCTCACAGCAACCCTGGGAGGTAGCTGCTATTCATTTCCCTAATTTAAAGTTGAGAAAAATGAGACAGAGGCAAAGTGACTTAGCCAGGGACACACACCTAGTAAATGTCTGAGGCTGGTTCTGAACGCCCCTCTTTCTGACTCTAGGCTCATCCACTGTACCAACTAGCTGCCTGTGAAGGTGGGGATGTGTGTTACATTTCTTTATATTAGCCCATGGTTACAATTGTCATGCAGTTATAATTAACACATAGTTATAATCCTTTATATTAACCCGTGGTGCCCAGCCAAGTGCTCCATCTGACATTTCAGATGACATTTCTTTTGTGCCAGCACAGAGACAGTGTGACACATGAAATAAAATGGGGACCTGGGTTCGAATCCTACCCAGACACTAGCTGTGTGAGCATGGTAGGTCTCTGGGCTTCAGTTCCTTCATCTATAAAATGGGCACCATAATACCTATAGTGCCTATCCCTAGACTTCGTTCTGAAGCTAAACTGAAATAATATATGTTAATCGCTTTATAAGCTGGAAAAGACTGTGGAAGGCTATCTCAAAGGCTCAGTGCAGCCTTAAGCTTTCTACGCTTATGAAACGTAAAAAAGTGCACCATGACTTTTGGGACGCAGCGTCTAAATGTCAGCCCTTATCTCTGCTCACACTCCAGTCAGGCACTCACCCTTCCCCACCAGCGTGGAGGCAGAAGGCTATAGGACAAATAGCATGAGAATGCAAGTTTTAGATCGCAGTTATAGAAAAGGCCTGTGCTCCAGGAAATGTTGAGGAGGGCTTGGAGAAGCCTTTCAGCTCAGAGGATCAGAGAAGGCTTCACAGGAAGTGAGTCTGATCTCAGCCTTCGGAATCCTGCCCCAATTTCAGGGTCTCTAGGTAGCCTCCTTCACCTTTCGCCTGGTTCGGTCCAATGCAATTCATTTCAATAAACATTAATTAAGCACCCGCTTCATGCCAGGCTCTATGCTAAGCACCGGGGAAAAAAAGAAGGGACAGAAAAATAGTTCCTGCTCTTGGGAAGCTTACAGTCTAATGGATGGTTCTCATCAAGTCTTTTCTGCAAAACCACTCAGGTCTATGTGCTGGTTTTAAGGGGTTTTTCATGCCTTTCCTGGTATAGTTTATTCAATTAATACAGGGGAGTGTCCCAAAAGTCTTAGTCTGATTTGAAGCCAATAGCTTTGGGGGACACCCTGTATTTACGGAGTACCTACTGAGTGCAAGGACCTGTGTTCAGGGCCATAGAGCTTAAGAAGTATAAGACCTTGGGGCAGCTAGGTGGTGCAGTGGATAGAGCACCGGCCCTGGAGTCAGGAGTACCTGAGTTCAAATCTGGCCTCAGACACTTAACACTTACTAGCTGTGTGACCCTGAGCAAGTCACTTAACCCCAATTGCCTCACTAAAAAAAAAAAAAAAGAAGTATAAGACCTATGTCCAAACTTCTCAGTTGTTTATGATGTTTTTGTGGAAAACATAGAGTGAGACAGTAATAGCTTGACAGATAGTTTTAGAAACGACTAGATGGCTCCATCCCAAGAGTTGTCATTATCAAACATCATCTGTTTGGAAGGAGGTCTCTAGTGGAGTACCCCAGGTATCTGCCCTTTCCTCTGTGCCTATCAACATTTTTATTAGTGACCCTAATAAAGGTGCAGATGACAAACTCCTTGAATTGGCAGGGGACACAAAGATAGGCAGCATAGCTGGCATACTGGATGATAAATCGGGATGCAAAAAAAAAATACCTCAACAGGTAAGAACTATGGGCCAAACTATAATAAGATGAAA
Source organism: Dromiciops gliroides (assembly GCF_019393635.1). Lineage (NCBI taxonomy): Eukaryota > Metazoa > Chordata > Mammalia > Microbiotheria > Microbiotheriidae > Dromiciops > Dromiciops gliroides. Next base: position 439,464,576 of record NC_057864.1, on the reverse strand, counting down.
TGTGATAGGGATAAATATAAAGGTAGGTTACAAAAACCAGGTAAACCTAAGAGGGAAGGGAATAAACATTTATATGGTATAGATTTGTATACTATGTGTCAGGCACTGTGCTAAGCACTTTTTACATATATTAGCTCATTTGATTCTCACAACCCTGGGAGGTAGGTGCTGTTATTATCCTCACTTTACAGTTGAGGAAACTGAGTGAGGTTAAGTGGCTTACCCAGGGTCACACAACTAGTAAGTGTCTAAGCCTAGATTTGAACTTAAGTCTTCCTGACTCCAGGCCCAGCACTCTATCCATTGTACCATTTAGCTATCTCAAGATAGAGGAGGCATGGCTAGACACCAGTGTATCTAAGAAAGATTTGGGGGTTTCCTTATCCACAAGTTCAAAATGAGTCAACTCTTGTTGTTTCTCAGTCCTTTCAGTCATGTCTGACTCTTCATGACCCCATTTGAACTTTTCTTGGTGAAAATGCTGGAGTAATCTGCCATTTCCTTCTCCAGCTTATTTTACAGAGGAAACTGAGGCAAACAGGGTTGTGACTGATGAAGAATCACAAACTGATATCTGTGGCCAAATTTGAACTCAGGTCTTCCTGACTCCAGGCTGAGCACTCTATCCACTGTGCCAACTATGTCAACTGTGTCACTGTATCAACACTATGATATAGCAGTGAAAATGGTTTATATTGCCCCTTAGGTAGACATGAAGCAGGCAAATTCAGAGAGACACATTGTATCCAGCCTTCAGGAGGAGATTGTCCTGCTATCAGTGTCTTTGGGCAGGCCACATCTCTCTTTGCTTCCACATTTTAGTAGCTGAGAGAGCATAAAGAGGAAGGCAGCCAGAACAGTGAAGAGTTTTAAGCTTGTGCTATATAAGAATCAAGAAGTAGACATGTTTAGCCTGGAGAAGAAGGATGAGTGAGCCCATGATAGCAGTCTTCAAATATTTGAAAGGTTGTCATTTGAAAGACGGATTGGACTGATTCCACTTGGATCCAGAGGGCAGAGCTAGGCACAGTGGGTGAAAGTCACCAAGAAGCTGATATCAGGGGGAAAAGCTTCCTAATGATGAACACTATCTAAAAGTGGAATGTGCTTCCTCGGGAGGCTGCAGGTTCTTCCTCACTGGAGGTCCAAGACTAGATGACTATTTGTTGGGTCTATTACCATGAGAGTTCCTCTTCAGGAGTGGGCACGGTGCAGTTAAAACTAACTGACCTCTGAGGTGGTCCCTTGGAGCTCTAAGATTCTACGCAGAGACCCAGCCAGCCAGTGATAGGTCCCTCACTCTTGGAGGAATGCATCTTCTCCAACAGGCCTATCCAGTAAAGACACAAACTCAACCCTCAAACAAAGAAGATGGGGACTCACTCAAGGTCTTTCCAAGGAACTGAACCTGGGAACCAGAGTTCTCTCTTTCTTCCCAAACACAACCAAAATAAGGTCCTGTCCTTTGTCAGGAAAGCCCAAGGCATATTCAGCAAAAGACATCACTTTAGGAAGATGAATAGGAGCTTCTTTCATTCGTTTTCTCTCTCTTTTCCTCTTCCTCTCATGTTGTTTGCTGCCTCTCTCTGTATCTCAGTCACTGTCTCTGTCATTCCCTCTATTCCCCTCTCCCTTCCTCTTTCTCTCTTCCCCCTCCTTTTTTCCTCTTTCCCTTTCATTCTCTCCCTTGTCTCTTATTCTCTCTCTTTTCTTTTTTTTTTTTTGGTGAGGCATTTGGGGTTAAGTGACTTGCCCAGGGTCACACAGCTAGTAAGTGTCAAGTATCTGAGGCTGGATTTGAACTCAGATCCTCCTGAATCCAGGGCCAGTGCTCTATCCACGGTACCACCTAGCTGCCCCATCTCTTATTCTCTTTCATCTCTTTCTCTTTCCCACTCTCTCACTTCTTACTACTTCTCTGCTGAGGTAATTTATTCTCCCCACCATCTCTTCCCTCTCTTGTCTCCCACTCTCCCACTCTCTTCCCCTCTTTTTCTATTGTATTTTCTTGTTTTGTTTTGATTTGAGGGAGGTGTGTGTGACTCTCTGCCCACCCCATCCCCAGAATCCCCTGAATCTCTTTGTACCTTCCCAGCCTCCAGCCAAGACATAAATCCCTGTTTTTCTCTGCCATAAGCTGTGTGCTGAGCAGAGCTCATAGGTCAAGTTCTCTTCCCTGCTCCTCACCCATCTCTCCTCCCAGACAGCCAGGCTCTGGCCCAGACTTTGAATCCACCCATATGACTCCAGTGGAGGATTTGCCCTGTGCCCACCCGGCCAGCTGCTTGCCTTTGAATATGGCATAAACGCTCTTTTGCCAGGTCCTGAAGAATGAACCAAAGGCACCTGACATCTTGACCAGCATCCTGCCTTTCCCCCGTCACTGCTTTGCTGAGAGTTCCTGGGGTGCCTTCCAGGCTTCATGCTAATTTCCTGAGCCTTCCCTATGAGCCTGCTTCCCTAGAGAGCCCATCTCCATTACTGCAAACTCAGGCTTCACTGCTCCTTCCCACTGAGTGTGAATTTTCTTCTCTTGGACACTCCAAAGCGATTCTGCCTCTTATTTATCTCTCGATCATCTTTCTCCTTTACAGTGTGGCATGTCAGATAACTTTATAAAACTTAACACCAGGCTCAGGCTTATTGGCTTCGACTCAAGCCATTTAAATCTCTTTCACTTCCTGCATCTTTCTCTTTCCACCCAGTAAATTTTCACCCCCCTGCTGTTCTGGGCTGGAATATTCATGGGATGCTCAAGGGATCCTTTGCCTTTTTTTGGTTTGTTTCATTAGGAAATGATGATGTTAAATATTTTAAGACTGCGTGTCACTACTGCAGCCCAGAGGACATCCTGAATACATGTCCTTTAGAATCTAAATGGGGAAGTGTTGTCCTTACCCCTCTCTCATTTTATCTCCTTCTGTCTTCTCTCAATGCTTCTCAATGCTCTCTCTCTGTCTCTGTCTCTCTGTTTGTCTCTGTCTCTATCTCTGTGTCTCTGTCTCTGTCTCTGTCTCTCTCTCTCTCACACACATACACACACACACAAAACCTCTCTCTTTTATTTCCCTCCCTCTCCTATTGCTCCCTGCAAGGGGACTGTGAGCAAGTCTCTTGTGAGTTCCTGATGGAAAGTCAGCATGATATAATGAAATTAGAGCTAGTCTTGGATTCAGAAAGGCTGAATGCCAATGGGCCTGGATCTCCTACTGACTAGTCACATGACTCTGGACTTTTGGACTTTAACTTTATGGACCTCAATTTCTTCATATGTAAAATGGGAAGAATAATGTTTGCACTACCTGCCTGACAGAGTCATTGTGAGAATACCTTATAAGCCATAAATGCATTATATAAATTATTATTATTAGAATCATAGTATATTGGAGCTGAAAATGACCTTTCACCCAGGAGATTTAGCAATTATGTGAGAAGGCTTAAGGAAGCATACAGTCCAACCTTTGCATTTTACAACAGGAAACAGAAACACAGAGAGACTGGTACTAATTCTGTCCTTTGTGTTTTTAGCCCTAGCACTTAACACAGAGCCTTAAATGTAGTAAGCACTTAATGAATGTGTATTAAAATTGGATTCAACTGGAACAATATAGTATAAGTCAAATCTTTCTGCCACATGATTCCAGTCTCTTAGCTGATCCTCCTATAAAACATCATTAATGACCCCTCATTTCCTAATTTGTCTGAAGAGGCTGTGTGCTATAAAGGAAAGCATATAGTCAGTTAGTTAACAGGTATTTATTAAGCACTTACTATGTTCCAGGCATTGTGCTAAGTGCTAGGGATACAAAGAAAGGCAAAAAAAAGTTTTCCTTGCCCTTAAGAAGCTCACATTCTAATGGGGAAGACCACATGCAAAGAACTATACAAGGGAAGGGAATAAGCATTTATATAGTGCATACTATGTGTCAGGCAATGTGGTTAGCTCTTTTACAAATACTATATCAGAAGGAAGCAGAACCAGTAGAACAGTGTACTCTGTAACAGCAATATTGTAAAGATAATCAGCTGTGAAAAACTTAGGAATTCTGATAAACACAATGATCCACCACAACTTCAAAAGACTTATGGTGAAAAATGTTATTTACTTCCAAATAGAAAACTGATGGACTCAGAGTGCAGATTGAAGCAATAGGGTATTTTTCCTCTTTCTTTTTTCTTTTGTGAACACGGCTAATGTGGAAATTTGTTTTGCATGGCTTCATATTTGTAATGCATTTTTTTATTTCTTGCCTTTTTAGTGGGGGAGATAATCTGGAACTAAAAATAAAATAAGTTGAATAAAAAGAAATTTTAAGAAAAAATGTATTATCTCATTTGATCCTCATAACAACCTTGAGTAGGAGAAGGTAGATTCTAATATTATGCCCATTTTACATTTGAGGAAACTGGGCCAGTTGACAGTTGAGATTAAGTAACTTGCCCAGGGTCACATGGCTAGTAAATTTCCAAGACTGAATTTGAACTAAGGCCTTCCTGACTCCAGCCTTTCCACTGTGCCACCTCCTCTCTCTAGACATACGCAATGATACCCTCTCAGAAGGAAGGGAAGGGATTAGCAGGTAGGAGGACCAAAAGAAGGAGGGAGAACATTCCAGGCATGAAGGATTGCTACTGTAGGTGCTTGGAGTTGGGAGATGGAAAGACAGGAATTAGGCCAATGTAGCTGGATGGTATGATTTGTAGAAAGGAATAAAGTATAAGAAGACAGGAAAGTTAAGAAGAAGCCAAGTTGCAAATGGTTTTAAAGGCCAAAGGACAGTATATTTGATCCTGAAGGTAATAGGGAGCAGCTGGAGTTTATTAATTAGTGAGGATGGAATGGTTTAAGGTGAAGCTTAGTAAAGTTACTCTGGCAGTGACTGACTGGGAGATGGATGGATTGGAGTGTGGAGTGAAACTTGAGGCAGGGAGACCAATTGGAAGACTATTGCAGTAGTCCAAGCAAGAAGTGATGAAGGCCTGAACTGGGGTGATAGCTGTGTGAGCTGAGAAAAGAGAATGTGAGTGAGAGATGTTATAAAGTTAGAAACAACAAGATTTGATGAAAAATTGGATTTGTGAAGTGAATGAAAGCAAGGAGTCAGGCATGATAACTAGGTTGCAGGTTGCAAGTCTGGATAACTGGGAAGATGGTGGTACCTTCAATATCAATAGGAAAGTTTGGATGCAGGAAGGGTTTGAAGGAAAAAATAATGAGTTCTCTTTTGGATGCATTGGGTTTGAGATGCTTAGAGGATATACAATGCATGTGTCCAAAAGACAGTTAGTGATGCCAGACAGGAGATCAGGACAGAGATTAAGGCTGGATACATAATTCTGGAAATCACCTACATAGAGATGATAGCTAGATCCTTGGGACTTGCTGAGATCACCAACTAGAAGAGTATAGAGAAAGAGGAGAAGAGAACCTTGGGGGACAACTCTGGTTAGCCAGTGTAACCTAGATGAAGCTCTAGCAGAAAAGACTGAAAAGGAATGGTCAGGCAAGTAGCAGGAGAACCGAGAGACAGAGAGAAACAGAGACAGAGAGAGAGACAGAGAGAGAGAGGGAGAGAGAGAGAGAGAGGAGAGACAAAAACCTAGAGAGTAACCAGGAGAAGAGGGACAGAACAGTGTCAAAGGCCGCAGAGAAGTGAAGAGAGGATGCAGATTGAGAAAAGACCATTCCATTGGGAAATTGAGAGGCCATTGGTGAAGTTACAGAGAGCAGTTTTAGCTGATGAGGTCAGAAGTCAAGTTGAACTATAAAAGGAAGAAAAGATATGGGATCATAGTTGATTCCTCACTTGGTTCATCCAAGTGAGGGTTTTTGAGTAAGGGGGGGGCAGACATGGATCTGTTTGTAGGCAGTAGGAAAGGATCCATTAGACAGGGGGAAGTTGGCAAATAGACAGAGGGCAGAATTGGTGCAGAGGACAGTCTACTGGGCTTGAAATCAAGAAAGTTCTACAGTTTTCCCTTCCACATCATGTGGGTTAGGAACATGATGCCTCTGCTATCTGGAAAGTCCTTTGGCCCTCCCTTCACACTAGAAAAGAAGTCTGAATTTTTTTCTTTTTCTTTTATGGGGTGTTTATAGTACCTTATTGCAATATTTGGGTTAAGTATTTGGTCATGGGATCTGTGTCATCTGCTGGTCTTTGCGTGTCATCTGCAGCTTCCACAAAACTCTCCCAAATTCCCATTTAATTTCTTATACTGACGCTGCAATATATCAAAACTGAAATGAGGAAAGTCACCATGTGGAAGGGATAACTGTAGATTCAAATCCCACCACTGACATGGGTTGGGAAAATCATGTAACTTCTCCAAGTTGGGATTGCCTCATCCAGAGAATGGAATAATCATAACTGTAGCACCTACCTTACCCCTGAGGATCAACTGAGATAATGGCCAGAAAGTACTTTGTAAACCCATATGTGTAGTCTATTATGAATGTCACTCTTAAAACAAGATACCCATCAATGAACACTTTGGGGGAGGGGGTGCTGGAGTGCACCCAACTCCTTCTAGCTGGATAGATTAATAAATCTTTCATGTGAGCATTTATACCTTAGAAACTGGCAAATGCTACAGATCAAGGCTTGATTTATTGTGGGGTTTTTTGGTTGTTTAAACTTTAACCTATCTATGAAGTGATAGAGAAAATGTTAATAATGTTGATTAAAACTTCTAAGTGTGGTGTGTGTGTGTGTGTGTGTATTTTTTCCCCCAGAGAACTGGTTGTTAAATATTTACCATGCATGTAACCCCCCCAAGAGCTGGTTGTTAAACATTTACCAGCACACCACAGATGATATTCTATCTGAGGTCTAACTGTGTCCATAATCTTTTTTTTTTTTTTTTTTTGGTGAGGCAGTTGGGGTTAAGTGACTTGCCCAGTGTCACACAGCTAGTAAGTGTTAAGTGTCAGGCCGGATTTGAACTCAGGTACTCCTGACTCCAGGGCCGGTGCTTTATCCACTGCACCATCTAGCTGCCCCTGTCCATAATCTTATAGTCATGCTGTTAATAGCAAAGTCAGGATTAGAATTCAGGTCTCCAGACTCCCAGTCCCATGATCTCTCAATGACTCCATATAGTTTTCTCTTCTGCCTACGCAGACACAGCTGTCACTCCAAATCCAAGCAGATGCTATCTGTATGCACAGAGGGTCATTTCTTTTTTGTTTGTTTGGTTCTTGGTTTTTTGTTTTTTGCAGGGCAGTGAAGGTTAAGTGACTTGCCCAGGATCACACAGCTAGTGTCAAGTTCTGAGGCTGGATTTGTGGTAGGTATGTTCATTTTGTGTGTATGTGAGGCAATTGCGGTTAAGTGACTTGCCCAGGGTCACACAGCTAGTACGTGTTAAGTGTCTGAGGCCAGATTTGAACTCAGGTCCTCCTGAATCCAGGGCCAGTACTCTATCCACTGCGCCACCTAGCTGCCCCCCAGAGGGTCATTTCTGCAATGACACAGACATATTTTGCCATGGATTTATCTGACTTGTTTGAACTTCGTGTCTCCTCTCACTCTGGTACAGTGGAAAGACCACTGTCACTTGAGGCAGAGGTGAATTCATATACCACCTCTCATGATTACTGCCTTTGTGACCTTGAGCAAATTTCTTCACCGTCTAGAGCCTCAGTTTCCTCATCTGTAAAAATGGGAAAGTTGGAATATATGACCTCTGAGATGCCCCAGTTGGACAGGTCACTTAACTCCCTTGGGCCTCAGTTTTCTCATCTGTAAAATAAGAGGATTAGACTAGATGCATTTATAGATTAGCCTATTATCTGCTATCTTATGATCCCAGGAAGGAAAGGGTTGGAAACTATAGTAATCCTCTTGGATTTACAAAAAAGAAACAATTCACATTCACAAGGACCTTTCCTAATTGTAACATTTTGCCAATTTGTTAAGACAAATATACAGTGAGGACAATTCACAACCAAGAAAAACCCATATATACTCATTGCCTTTATTACTCCCCTCCTACTCTCTCTTGAATCTCTTGTAAACTAATTCCTAACCAACCTCCCTTCCTGTGCAGTGAAAAATCCTCTTCCCAGGTTAACAGTGACACGGCAGCTGCTAAAGCTGGTGGTTCTTTCTTCATCTTCATCCTATTTGACCTTTCTTCCGCTTTTAACATTCTTTATCTTTGACTCTTGACATTGTTTATATTTTATCCTAGAAGTAGAGAACCTTATGGATGATTATTGAGGGACAAAATTACATGATCTGACCATTGCCTGTTGTTGTAGTTGTTGAGTCATTTTCAGTTGTGCCCGACTCTTCATGACCCCATTTGGGGTTTTCTTGGCACAGACACTGGAGCAGTTTGCCATTTCCTTCTCCAGCTCATGTGACATATGAGGAAACTGAGGCAAACAGGGTGAAGTGACTTGCCCTGGGGTCACACAGTTAGTAAGTGTCCTAAGATAGATTTGAACTCAGGAAAATGAGTCTTACTGACTCCAGGTTCAGAGCTCTATCCACTGTGCCACCTAGCTGACCAGTGCCTAAGGAAGGTTATTTTGGCAGCCATATGCATGATGAATTGGAGACTGGACTCTAGGAGACAAATGAGGAGACTATCATAATAATCCAGAGGATGGATTATGGGAGCCAGAATAAAGGTCAGTGGATAGAAGGATGGATAGAAGGCATGTTCTGGATATTCCCTCCTCCTTTGACTTCTGTGAGACTGTTCCTCCGTTTTCTCCTACCTGTCTGACCACTGCTTCTCAGTATCCTGTATTAGATCACCGTGCATTCATATTTTTTAATTTCCTCCCAATTTTCTGTCTTGGGCCCTCATCTCTCTTTCTCTTAGTGATCTCATCGCAGCATCACATGAAGCAGCATAGGGATAACCAAAGTCATGAGGGCCTGGATTGGAATTCTAATTCATATGCTTACTAGCTGTGTGACCCTGGGCAAGTCATTTAACCCCTGTCTGCCTCTGTTCCTCAACTGGAATCGTAAAATGGGGATCATAACAGCACCTACTTCACAGGGAAGTTGAAAGGAATCAAATGAGGCAGAATGGCAGGGCACTTTCACAATGGCTGGCACATAGTAGGTGCTTAATAAACACTCGATTCCTTCCTTTGTTCATTCCAGGCTCAGATTGTCACCTGCACAAGGCGATCTGATGCTCTCTTCCTTCTTCAAATTACCTCGTTTGCACTTACCTTTGTGCACATTGTATCCCACTCTCAGACCCAAATGTATGCTGCTTGAGTGCAGAGGTTGTTTCATTTTTATCTTTCTGTTTTCCACATGTAGCATCATACTTTGCACATAGTAGTTGCTTAATAAATGTTGTTTTGATTGAATGGAATGTGCTTCCTTTTGCCCATATTCCAGACATGCCCCAAGCAGATGTGAGATCCAATCCATAGCTGGCCATCCCTGCCAGGTTTGCAGACTTGCCCAAGTGGTCTTCAGATGCTGAAATTTATTTAGTTTTATACTGAGAAGTAAACAGGGACTGAGTCTTTTATAAATACACCAGTTTAGGGTGAGAAGACCCCTGGGGGTTTTTGTTACAGCAGTCCTGATTAACCAAGACAATACAGCACAAAGGAGGTGGCACGGTTCCTCTGGTGGTCAGTCATAGTGCCTCTGGGGTTTGCCATTCACTCTCAAGATTTCTGTCTGTTCCTCCCCCCTGCTCCTTCTGAAGGAAGGGTCAATTCTGATCAGACCATCTCAGAGAGTAGTATGAATGGGAATAGTGAAAGACAGACACAGGGAGAGAGAGGAAGCAAGAGAGACAGAGACAGGGAGACAGGGAGAAACAGAGAGAGGGAGAGAGAGGGGGGATGTGAGGAGAGTGAGAGAGTGAGAGAGAGAGGGGGTGGGGAGAGTTAGTTTAAAGAGATCTTAAGAATCATCTAATCTCAGTGGATAGATCACTGGAGCTGGAGTCAGGAAGACTCATATTCCTGAGTTGAAATCTGGCCTCAGACACTTCCCAGCTATGTGACTCTGGGAAAGTCACTTAACCCCTTTTGCCTCAGTCCTCCATCTGTAAAATGAACTAGAGAAGGAGATGGCAAACCACTTCAGTATCTGTGCCAAGAGAACCCCAAATAGAGTCACAGAAAATTGGGCACAACTAAAAAACAACCTGACAATCTAACTACCACATTTTATAGGTGAGAAAACAGACTTTTCTTTTGCCTTTCACTCAGAGTATATGCACATTATTTCCTTTCTCAGAACCTTAAAGTAAAAGCAGGCTCCAACAATAATCATTTCCCACCCAATGCCTTCTCCATCATCTGTGACACAAGGTCACTCAGCCCCGGTGTGAACCATTCTTTGGTGGTGAGATGCCTAACATCACAGAAGCTCTGAACCGGAAAAAATATCAAAGGTTAATCCCCTACCTGAGCAGGAATCCCCTCTATGACACATCTTGGGCTGCTTCATAAGGCAATCTCTTCCATCATTGGAAAAGTCTCTTTGTTCAAAAGTTATTGAATCCTAGTTCTGCTTGCCTGAAATTCACCCATTGGTACTGGTTCAGCCCTATGGTGCAACAAAAGATAACTCTAATCTTTCCTCCATACAGCTTCCTATTTCCTTCAGCTGATCCTACTGATATGCTTCACAACTCTTTATCATCCTGGTTGACTCCCCTTTGGAAATGTTCCAATTTTTCTATGTCTTGCTTAGATTATGGTGCCTATAAATGAACATGGTATTCCCTTTGTGGTCTAAGGCAAGAGCATGGGGCGGAGAGGGGAGGGAGCTTTTGTTCCCCTTGATTTAGACACTCAATTTTTATTAATGGAGCCACATCATACTGTTGAATTTTATTGAGCTTGTGGTCAACTAAAATACCAAGGCTTTTTCATGAGAGATTCTAAGTCAAGCATCCCCCACCTTGCACTTATGCAGGTGATTTCTTAAAAAAACTTAAGTGCACTTTATATTTATTTTTATTAAATTTCATCCTGTTTGTTTTGACCCATCATTGTAGCCTGTCAGGAAATTTCTGATTCTTAATTCTGTTATTAAACCTAATGGTTATCCCTCCAAACAGATTTGATAAATACATACAATATATGTCTTCGTGCAAACTTTTGATAAATGTGTTTACAGGACACGGCCAAATACAGAGCTCTGTAGCCTGCTACTAGGGATCTTCTTCTAGGTGATGTCAATACATTATGCAACATACTTTGGGTATGTTTTTTTTTTCAACAAGCTGTGAATCTACCCAATAGTACTGTGGCCAAGTCCACACTTCTCCATTTTGCCTACAAGGTCATTGTGGTGGATGCTGTCAGCTTGCTGGAGTAAAGATAGAGAATATCTGTGGCATTTCTCTGGTCAACTGGTATAGAATTACTAACAGAAAAAAAATCTGTTTCATTTGACATTAATTCATTTCTTTCTATTTTCATTCAACAAATATTAGGTACCTAATATGTATAAGGCAGTTAATAAACATTTATTAAGCACCTACTATGCACCAGGCACTGTGCTAATTACTGCAGTTACCTGCTCTGGGGTATACAAAGATAAAAAAAAAGACATAGTCCCTGACTTCAAGGAACTTATATTCCAGTCTGGGAAATAAGACTTAATTAACTGTAATATAAACTAGAGTGTGATTCATGTCATATGAAAAATACAAGTAAAATATGATGAGAAACCAGAGAAAAGAAAGTTAAATTTCAGCAGGGAGTTCAGGGAAAGTTTTATGGAGGAGTTGGTCCCTGAAATGGTTCTTAAAGGAATTTCAAAAGATAAACAGTATGGGACTTGAAGGGGAGATGATTTATGGATAGATGGATGATGGATGGATGGATGGATAGATGGATGGATAAATAATAAATGGATAGAGCGAGTAAGATTAAGCACTTGTCAGATACTATGCTAAATTCTTCAAGCAAGGAAGCAAATGGTAAAAACAAGACAAATCTAAACTTAAGAAGCTTATATTCTAATTGGGGGAAGACAAGACATAAAAGGAAGCATGGTAGCTGGAAGAGATGAAGGTACCTATGGTGGTAGCATGACTGGCTGTGTTGAGGAGGTATGGTGAAGACTTAGTGCCAAGAAAGATAGAGCCATCCCTGCCTTATCAAATCCCAGGGTGATTCCAAGGGTGTAGTCCCATTTTCAAGTGAAGAGGGAGTAGAGACAATAGCCAAAGTGGAGTCAAGATGACATGTTTGGAGATGTCTGGAGAAAATGTATTTACAGAAGTGTCGAACACACAACATAGACAATATTAATCTGTGGTTTCCCTAGTCAATCTGCAACCCACAGGGATTCTTATCTATGGTTTAGTGGCCCCTGTTTCTATCTGCATTTGACACCACTGATTTATAGCATACGGGATGAGGTGATGAAAGACACAGAAAGGGCAGGACCTGTTTGGAGGAGGGCTAGTAATCCAGTTCAATTGTAGGAAGAGAAGGAAGGTGGGGTGGAAAATTCTGTAACATTATTAAAGGGATGGTTTGTGAATGTCTAGAAATGAAGACAGTGATTAATAATATACCTAGTGTGACTTCATCAAGAACAGGTCATACCAGACAAACTTAATTTCCTTTTTTGACAGGATTACTACATTTGTTGAAGGAGGTGGGAATTTTTAGCCTGGAGAAGATGACACTGAGGGTGGATATAATAACTGTCTTTAAGTGTTTGAATAGCTATCATGTAGAAGAGAAGGATTAGACCAGGGCAGAACTTAGGAGCAGTGGAACATTGCAGAGAGACAGAATTAGCCTTGCTGTAAGGAAAAATCCTTCTGAGAATTAGAGCTATCCAAAAGTAGAAAAGACTTCCTAGGAAGTTATGGGTTCCAAGAAGAGAAAAGATGACCATTCACCAATGTAATTGTCAAGGGAATACTTTTGGGGTGTAAATTAGGTTAGAGGGCTTGTGTGGTTGCTTTCAACTTTGAGATTCAGAGATTCTAAACCACTGTAAGTCCTAGCCCTGAGCCTCTCCAAGCTAGGGAGCCAATAAAGATTACAACTGAGATGTTCCCATCCAGGAAGATGCCAAAAATGTTGACTTCAGAGCCAACGGTCAATGTCACCAGGCATTAGGATGAGAGGTAGGAGGTGGCATCTGAATCAGAAGCATGATCAATTAGCAGGGTCAAGAAACTTGTGGGACCAAAAATATGTGGTTTGAGCCACACAGGTTTTGTTAAAGGAAGAACCAAGGCAGTGAAGATTCAGAGAAAAAGCAAAAATAGTCCCTGCCCTCAGGGACCTTACATTCTGGACAACATATACATGAATAGGTATATTCAAGTTACCTATAAAGTAAATGGAAAGTAGCCTGAGAGGAGAAGGTGCTAGCAGCTAGAGGGACCAGAAAACCACAAAATCACAGAATCTGAGAATTGGTAGGGACCTGAGCATTAATTATTTAATTAATTAATTTGATTAATCCATTAAAGAAATCCCTACTATATCATAACCAACAAATGATTGCGCAGCTTCTTTTTGAAGATCTCCAAGGAGGGAGAGACCCCACCACCTCTTGAGGTAGGCCATTTCACTTTCAGAAGTTTTCCTAATATCAGGCCTAAATTCAGTCTTTGCTACTCCCAACAGTTATTCCTGGTTCTACCCTCTAGGGCCAAAAAGGTTTTGTTTTGTTTTTTTGTTTTGTTGGTGAGGCAGTTGGGGTTAAGTGACTTGCCCAGGGTCACACAGCTAGTAAGTGTTAAGTGTCTGAGGCCAGATTTGAACTCAGGTCCTCCTGAATCCAGGGCCGGTGCTCTATGCACTGTGCCACCTAGCTGCCCCCTTTGTTTTGTTTTTTAATACTTTAAAGCCCTCTAGGGCCTTAGACTACTTGAAGATACAAACCCTTATGTCATATCCTTTTGTTGTTGTGAAGTCATTTCAGTCATGTCCAATTCTCCATGACCCCCATTTGGGGTTTTCTTGAAATGGAGTGGTCTGTTCCAGCTCATTTTACAGATGAGGAAATTGAGGCAAACAGTTAAGTGACTTGCCCAGGGTGACATAGCTAATAAATGTCTGAGGCCAGATTTGAACTTAGGGAGATGAGTCTTCCTGATTCCAAGCTCAGTGCTCTATTCACTGCACCGCCTAACTGCCAACATGTCCTTTACAAAGACACAAAATGAAGTGCTAGATGAGAACCAAGGGTGGCAAAGCTATTACTGACCAAGACGACCAGAAGAGGTTTCCTGAAGAAGAAGATCGGCTTTACAGGGTGAACAGAAATTGAATAGGAAAATAAACAAAAGTTGAGAACTATCTTTACATGTAACGGAAAAAATAAAATATCTCATTAAAAAAAAAAAAGAAATTGAATAGGAAAGAGAGAATACCTTTTAGGCCTAAGAGGTGGCATCTGTAAGGACAAGGCTGGATCTAGACAGAGAACTTCCCAGGGGATTTAGAAAAAGGACCTATGATTTACTATTTAGGAAAGAGGAATTTTAATCCCACCCCCTCATTTTAGGGATAAAGCCCCTGGGATTAGAGAATTTAAGTGATTTATGGACCTCTCACAATCCCTAGCTTCCTTCAAAACTGGACTCACTTAGGTGACTTCTCCTACATGAATGCCTTGATCCCTCCCTTCCCCCCTTTAATCTTTCCCTCCTAAAATTCCTTTGAATTACTTTTCATAAACCTTGTATTTACTCATCAGTGTCCTTGTTGTGGTGCTCTACCTCCCCCCAGTAGAAGGCAGCTCTTTGAGTCCAGGGGTAAATTACTTTACCTTCTACAAAGTACATTGTTCATGTTTATTAAGTTGGCTAAGGTGGCAAAGAGCAGAGCCCAGGTTCAAATATAGGACTTCCAACTGCGACTTTAAGGTTCTTTCCATTTTCACTTTTCTTCTGTCCATCCTATTTCCTTCCATTCTTGGCATCATTCAGTCATTTCAGTTGTGTCTGACTCTTCCTAGCCCATTTGGGATTTTCTTGGCAAAGATAATGGAGTGTTTGCTCCATTAATTGGAGTTGTCCTTCTCCAGTTCATTTTACAGATGAAGAAACTAAGGCAAACAGGATTAAGTGACTTTCCCAGAGTCACATAGCTAGTAAGTGTCCGAGGGCAGATTTGAACTCAGGAAGAGCAATCTTTCTGATTCCAGGTCAGGCACTCACTCTATCCACTGTGCCACCTAAAGTGCCTCCCCATCTCCTTCCACAATTCATCTAACATTTTAAAGTATCCTCTGCATACAATACCATGGTAGGCCCTGGAAGATATATTTACAAGGTTCTATCCCTTAAGGATCTTCCATTCTAGTAAGGTGATGACACCAATACTAAGATCTTGCTAAATCATATGTAGGTGGAAGAGGAAAAACTCAGTCTAACCAAAGCACTGAAGTTCATAGACGGGATTAATAATATCAAGTACGGTTCGTGGTTGTGGTTTCCTGGTGCTATGAGGGGAGAAG
Organism: Dromiciops gliroides; assembly: GCF_019393635.1. Taxonomy (NCBI): domain Eukaryota; kingdom Metazoa; phylum Chordata; class Mammalia; order Microbiotheria; family Microbiotheriidae; genus Dromiciops; species Dromiciops gliroides. The sequence goes on along the minus strand of NC_057864.1, from coordinate 439,449,136 downwards.
CCCAGAAACTGATTCTGAGATGGACTCCATTTCTCCATACTGTGCACCCTGGAAGGGGAAGAAAAGATAGACATATTGGCAGCAGGAGCAGTGACACCCCCATCCCTAGATTCCACTTGGGGAGCTGTTAATTTTCCCACCTTTGGGTCTACAGAAAAAAAAGTGACACTTTAGAAAAAGCAATCTCCCAGTACTCTTCTAAGAGTCTAGTTGAATGAGAATTGAGCAGAAGCTAGCAAGCTGCAGCTGTTTGCATCCAGACCTCACCCTGAGCCCTCTTGACCACACACACACACACACACACACACACACACACACACACACACACACACACACACACGCTATGGTTGATAGAACCCCCCAGACAAGAATTAAATATTGTTTACTGGTCCTTGGAGCTCCAGAAATGTGATATTCTGACCTTTTCAGTAGGCCAAAGAGAATCTACAAGGCCGGTTTCTAAAATGAAGACCCTGGGCTACAGACCAAACTGAAGTCCCCCTGTGAATATAAAGGGTTTGTGTGTCCCCTCCCTGCTGGACTCCACCTCCTCTCCACCCCCCTGCCCAACTTCATTCTTGACAGCTGCGGCCTCCCACCCCCAGTCCCGGTTTTGGAGCAGTGATTAATACAGGTTTAAAATAATCCTTGTCTTCTCCCTTTGTCCGCCCCCAACACAGCCGCTGCTCCCCTCCCCCCATCCCCAGCCATCCATTCTGTGGGGGACCCTCCTCAGAAATTCACTTCGAATCAACTGTCTTGGCTCATACTACAAGGTTCTCCTAGACCCCTGGCAAATGAGGAAACCCTCCTATGATTTTAGAAGTGAAGCCCCTGGAGCGTGGGAATGTGAGAAGGAATTGTTGTTCTGGGGATCAGCTTGTCAGGCTCCCCATCTCATGGGTCTGCATTCCTTCCATAGTAGCTCCAGGAACTTCACTAGGGAGGGGCTGGGGATAGAAGGTCTCCTCTTGTAACACCTAAAATCAAACATCTCTACTAGATAAAGAATGATGTGAATGCATACAACCATTTGGCTCAGTCTCTCACTGTGCCTTGGTTTCCCCATTTCCTGTGTTAGTATCTGGCATTTCTATTGTACCTCAGGATCCAAAAATACTTTCTTTCCTTTTGTTCTCAGATTAATCTCTTGTACAGGGATCTTAACCTTTTTGAGCAATGTGAATCTCTTTGGCTACCTGGTGGACCCCTTCTCAGAATTACGTTTTTAAATGCATAAATAAATACATAGGATTACAAAGGAATCTAATTCAACTGAAATACACTTAACTCCAGGTTAAGCAATCTAGTAGAAAGTGGAATTTAAGCTCTTTGAAAGCAGGGTCTCTCGCTCTCTCTCTGTGTCTCTGTGTGTCTCTCTGTGTGTCTCTCTGCCTCTCTCTCTCTCTCTCTCTCTCTCTCTCTCTCTCTCTCTCTCTCTCCCTCTCTCTGTGTCTCTCTGTCTGTCTGTCTCTTTCTCTCTGTGTCTCTCTGTGTCTGTCTGTCTGTCTCTGCCTCTCTCTCTCTCTCTCTGTGTCTCTCTGTCTCTCTGTCTGTCTTTCTGTCTCTGCCTCTCTCTGTGTCTCTCTGCGTCTCTCTGTGTCTCTCTTGTCTCTGTCTGTCTCTCTGTCTCTGTCTCTCTGTCTCTCTGACTCTGTGTCTCTCTGTGTCTCTCTGTGTGTGTCTCTCTGCCTCTCTCTCTCTCTCTCTCTCTCTCTCTTTCTCTCTCTCTCTCTCTTTCTCTCTCTCTCTCTCTCTCTCTCTCTCTCTCTCTCTCTCTCTCTCTCTCTCTCTCTCTCTCTCTCTCTCTCTGTCTTCCCACTGCCAAACATTTTACTAAAGGTTTATTGAATTGAATTAAGGGAGTTTTCCTGAATGGCCAATTGGAGGCCGACAGGCTATGGCTCCAATTTGGATACTACAAAGAGAAGTTCAGTGTCATATCCAACATCCTAGAACAAATCAGGGGGCAGAGTCAAGAATAGAACCCAGCAGCTGCTCTATCCCAGCTGAGCTGCCCACTTGTCTGTCCTACCAGAATCATGGAATTTGGAACCAGACAGGACATTGGAGACCATCTAGTCCACAGGTTCCTCATCCACAGGATCTGGGGAGAGTTTTCAGGGGGTTGGTGAACTTGGATGGAGAAAAAAATCATCTTCTTTTCATTAATCTTTGGCTTTCTTTGGAATCTGATGCATTTTATTTTATTTATTTATTTTTTGGTGAGGCAATTGGGGTTAAGTGACTTGCCCAGGGTCACACAGCTAGTACGTGTTAAGTGTCTGAGGTCGGATTTGAACTCAGGTTCTCCTGAATCCAGGGCCAGTGCTCTATCCACTGTGCCACCTAGCTGCCCCCGGATGCATTTTATTTTAACCATTTGCAGACATTCTCCTGAGAAGGGGTCTATAGACCTCACCAGGTTGCCAAAGAGGTCACCAGAAAGGTTAAGAATCCCTGATCCAGTCCAACTCTTATTTCACTGATGAAGAAACTGAGGCCAACATGGTACGATGTAGAAGATCTAGGTTCAAATCTACCCTTAGAGGCTTATTACCTGCATTGTTTTTGGCCAAGTCACTTGATTTCTCTAGGTGGTGTGCATGTGTATGTGTGTGTTTCAAACATTAAAGTGATATAGCAATAGGAACTAATTATTATGATTATTGTTCAGTTGTGTCCACCTCTTCATGACCCCATGCAGGGTTATACTGAAGTGGTTTGCCACTATTTTCTGCAGTGGATTAGGTAAACAAAGGTTAAGTGACTTGCCCAGGGTCACATAGCTAATGAGTGTCTGAGGCTGGATTTGAACTCAGGTCTTTTTTAACTCCATGCCAAGTACTCTACTCACTGTACCACCTAGCTACCTCTGTCATGATTATTACCATACTACAAACTCCATGAGGGTAGGGACCTGATCTTCTTCAAATTTATATTTCCTCCAGCTTGAATGTAAGCTAGGTATATGCCACCCCCTATCCCATCTGTTTTCTTCAACTTCCATTTGAATTAGCTTAATAATTCCTCAGAAAATAGTCCCTCCATCTCTTTCCTTGATCCAAACACACAGTCTCTAATTAAAGTAATATACAGCTTATGTGTTTACAATAAGCCTATGAAGAGAGGTCTTTGTCAATGTTAAAATGCTCTATAAATGTGAGCAATTATGCTGGAAGTTAAGAGAGGCCATGTGTGGATGAGTAGTGAGGGGGTCTTGGAGTCAGGATGATCTGATTTTAAGTCTCCCCTCTGACACACACTGGCTGGGCCACTTTGGGGACATCACTCAATCTCTCAGTGTCCCTAGTGACTGCCAGTCTAGGCTGTAAAGGGAATTTACTCATTGGGAAGTTTCCACACTGAAGGGAACAGTGGCCTGGATAATTCCAAATTTTGGCATAATCCATCCAATTAAACTACAGCCATTTGAATTAGAAATGAATTTTATGTTTTGTTTGGAGTTGTTTCAGGCCTCAGATTAATCTGTTTGAGGTGTTGGCATCCCCCAAAATACACTGATTGATGTCTGAGAGAGATGAATAAAGAGTATATTGGAGAGGTGGGGAGAAGACGGACAGGGATTTATATCATCTTAGAATCGGAAGAATGGATAGAGTACTGGTCCGGAGTCAGGAGGACCTGAGTTCAAATCTGACCCCAGACACTGACTAGCTGTGTGACCCTGGACAAGTCACTTTACTTTGGTTTGCTTCAGGTATCTCAACTCTAAAATAGGGATAGTGGTAGCACCTACCTTCCAGGTTTATTATAAGAATAAAATGAGTTATTATTTGTAAAGTGTTTTGAAAACCTTAAAGTGCTATAAACATGCTAGCAATTTCCATTATTTTTAATGCAGTCCAAACCCTGCCCAAGGCATGAATCTCCTATACAGCATACCCGACCAATGGTCATATAGTTTTCACTTATAGCCCACCTAGTGATGGGGAGCTAGCTGTCTCTCAAGGCTGCCCATCCTACTTTCAGATAGCTCTATTGATAGGAAGGTCTTTTACACTGAGAAAACATCCAGGTGCATTTTGTGGAAAATGATGGCAAGGATCCACCAAGTGAAGAAGCCCCCAGTTGAAAATATGTCAATACTTGTACGTTGCCTGTGTGTGCCTTTTGCTGCCTGACTGAGCTGTTTTTCCTGAAGAAGAAAGAGCTCACCATACTCCTTCTTGCTCTTTTTTGGTGATTGTGGAGCCAATGAGCTTAGCACCCTTTTGCTTGGGCAATACTGACAGAGATCTTCTTACAAAATGGGGGTAGGGCAATGTTCCATTTTGGGTAACAGGGGGAGGCAGCCTGGATGCAGTTATGCTAAATGCTAACTACTCTGGACAGTTCCGGAGGGGGCTGCACCTTTGTCGACAGCCTGAAATTCAAGACTCCCAGCAACCAGAAAAGGTGGTGGAACCTTCAGGGAGCCATGTAATGGAGATTCCTTTGAGAGGAGATGAGGAGGAAGAGAAGGCCAAGGTGGAGAAGGTGTTGGAGGAGATGGGATTGAGGGGCTGAAGGAGGTAGGGGAGAGAGATTGGGGGAGGGGGACAACCATGCTCATTGGAACCAGCTGAGAGGTCTTCTTTATTAAAAAATAATGGTTCATTCTTTACATTTGGTATTAAAAACCTGTTGTAATTACCTAGCAGTGGGAAAAGCAATTTCCAAGCGCTTTTATTGTTCAGCTCCCCAACCAAATTTGCACGAAGACATCCACCAGGGAATAAAGGGAGTGAAGACGGGCTTGCAATAACTATGATATTTAAATGTTTCCACAGTAGAAATTTCAATAAGGTTTAAATGAACCATAAGTTGATTTCTCTCCGGATTTTTTTCTTCTCCTCCTTCTTCTTTATTACTTAAGACATTGTGCTCTTAAACCGTATTTATACAAACAGAGAAATCCCAGCAGGAAACTTTAAAACTTTATTTGTTACTCCTCTGAATGTCTGTCTCTTTAGCCACATGCAGTGGAAGCTGAGGTGTCAGCTGGGTTAACCTGAGACCAAGAGAGGTTGACTGAAGCCTGCAAATGTTTAACCCTGAAATCATTTAGAAGAGAATCATGGTGCATCTGGGTGGGAGAGTAGGGTATCCTTTGCAGAAGCAGCCTTAAGGAAAGTTGTGTGGTGTAAAAGGAGGGTAGCTCTGAAGACACCTTGGAATCCAACTCCCTCATTTTACATATGAAGAAACTGAGATAAAGCAATGTGTCTAAAGTCAAACAACTGGTTCATGGCCAAACCAGGACTGAAGCTCAGTTCTCCTGTGACTCCCCGGTACAGTATTCTTTCCACTATAAAGTGCTACCTCCTGGAGCATTCTTTAGCCTAGCACAGTGCCTGGCACATAGTAATAGCAGGACATAATAAATGCTCATGGATTGACTAATTGAGGATTGATCGCTCAATCACCAGTATTTAAAGACTCTTTTCATTTGTATTCTGTCATTAGTAACAGGCTGGATGAGGAGATCTAAGCTTGTTTAGCAAGTACCTATTCAGTCTTCTCTACTGAATTATAAACTCCTCCAGGGAAAGGACCAACCATTTCCTTATATCCCTCTAGGAAGCCCATTACAGGGCTCTAGGCCAGTGGAAATCAACATAAGCCACAGACTGAGTGACTGGCTCCACTATGCAACCATGGTGTCTCATACTAGTACCCAGGATCCTCAAAGGCAATACCAGCACAATGCAAGCTTTGTCAAGTCTCACTAGATTAGAGAGAAAGGCTTGGAGTTTGGGCAGAGCAGTGGACTCTATTTGTTGTCCAAACACCAGGCTGTTTAAATTGATGGAGGTTGCCAGGTACTGAATTCATGATGGGGGAGGAGGGAAAGCACAAGAACTAATTAAACTATCTCCTAAGGTGTTGGGGCAATTTGATCCATTGCAGTAGAAGTAGTACCCATAAAGAGGCAAGAATGAATCTTTTGAAATATAGGCTGACATTCAGTGCCATTTAAATATAAAAAGTGGATTTTTGTTATTATAAGTCAGTGAGCATTTACTGAAGCTTATCCTAGACACTGTTGAAAATATAAAGAAGTATAAGATGCAGTCACATCATAGAATCCTAGAATTTAGAAATGGAAAGGAGAGGACCTTGAAGATCATATAGTGTAACTCTTCATTTTGTAGGTGAGGAAACCAAAATGAGAATGACTTTCCCAAGGTTACACAGAAGCGAGTGAAAGAACCAAGACTAGAATCCAGGCAAAAAACAGCCTCTTCTCCCTATCCATCTACCCTATGTGCACTGCATAGAGAGGAAAATAAACCATACCCATTTCCCTTAGAATTCATTTTCTAGACTCCTGTTAGGAATCTTGCAACTGGAAAGGCTGCCTGTGAGATACTAGGAAAGGCTGCTGAGGGAGTATGTGTGGCAGTTCAGTCCCTAGAGATCCTTCTCATTGCCTTTCTTGACGGAGAAATACCTTAGACTAGTTTACCTACATTTCAGAAAAACATTAAACAGTCTCATGAGATTGTTATAGGAAAGCTAGAACTGTCTAGACTAAACAATGGTGTAGTTCAGTAAGTGCAGAACTGGTCACAGACCAGATTTAAAGAATCATGATTTTACCAGGGTAAAATACTAGCTAGGAGACTATATCAATATATCACAATGATTATACCTTGTGACAAAGTGGACTTTATACCAGGAATTGAAGGATGATTTAACATAAAGAAAAGTATTAACATAATTTATTGTATTAGTAACAAAAGTAACAAAAATCATATGGCTATATCAATAGATGTAGAAAAAGCTTTCAACAAAATATAATACTCATTCCTACTAAAAACACTTGAAAACATAAATATAAATGGATTTTTCCTTGAAATGATAAGAAACATCTACCTAAAATCATCAGCAAGCATGGTTTGTAACAGGGGTAAGCTAGAAGCATTCCCAATAAGATCAGGAATGAAACAAGGATACCAATTATAATCAATATAATTCAGTGTTGTATTAGAAACGCTAGCAATAGCAATAAGAGAAAAAAAGAAATTTAAGGCATCAGAATGGTCAATGAGGCAATAAAACTATTTCTTTTTGCAGACAATATTATAACATACTTGTAAAACCCTAGAGATTCAACTAAAAAGTTAGTTGAAACAACTAATTTTAGCAAAATAGCAGAATATAAAATAAATCCACATAAATCATCAATTTTCCTACATATCACCAACAAAACCCTGCAAGAAGAGATAGTATGATATACCCCATTTAAAATAATTGTAGACAGAATAAAATACCTGGGAGTATACTTGCCAAAACAAACCCAGGAATTACATGAGCATAATTATAAAACACTATATAAATAAAGTCAGATTTAAATAATTAGAAAAATATTAATTGTCCATGGGTGGGCAGAGCCAATTTAATAAAAATGACAATCCTACCTAAACTAATATTCTTACTCAATGCCGTACCAATTTAAATTATCCAAAACAAATGTATTGAGCTAGAAAAAGTAATACCAAAATTCATTTGGAAGAATAAATGGTCAAGAATATCAAAGGAATTAATGAAAAATGTAAAGGAAGTTTAACAGTACTACATTTTAAACTATCATAAGGTGATAATTATCAAAACTATTTGCTACTGGCTAAGAAACAGAAAAGTGTATCAGTGGAACAGAGTAGAGATACAATACACAGTAGTAAATGATTATAGTAACCTTGTGTTTAACAAATGTAAAGGTTTAAGTTTTGGGGATAAGAATTCACTATTTGGTAAAAATTGTTGGGAAAACTGCCTGACAGAAACTAGGTTTAGACCAATATCTTATTCCATTTACCAAGAAAAGGTCAAAATAGATATATTACCTAGCTATAAGGGGAGATATCATAAGTAAATTAGAAGAACATGGAATATATTATTTATTAGACTTGTAAATAGGAGAAATTATGAATAAACAAGAGAGACCATTATGAGATGTAAAATGTATAATTTTGATTATATCAAATTAAAAAGATTTTGTACAAATAGAACTAATGTAGCCAACATTAGGACAAAAACAGAAAATTGGATGAGAAATTGTATAGTTTTTCAGATAAAGTTCTCATATCTCAAAAATACAGAAAACTTTGTGAAAGTTATAAGACTCATTCCTCAATTGATAAATGGTCAAAGAATATGAAAAGATGGTTTGGGGATAAAGAAATCAAAGCTATCTATAGTCAGATGAAAAATGCTCTAAATAATTATTGACTAGAGAAATGCAAATTAAAGCAACGTTAAGATATCAACTCACACCTATCAGAACAGCTGAAATGATTAGAAAGGGGAAATGATAAATGTTGGAGGGGGTATGGAAAATTGGAATACTAATACACTGTTGGGTGGAACTGTGAACTGAACCTTGAGTGAAGTTTAGCATAATAGTACCACAGTACCTCAGTGCTACAGTGCCTCATTCTTGTTTTGCTTAATATTTTCATCAGTTACTTGACTGGAGGCATAGATGACAGATTCACAGATGTTAAAAAGTTGAGAGAGGGGCAGCTAGGTGGCAAAGTGGATAGAGCACTGGCCCTGGAGTCAGGAGTACCTGAGTTCAAGTCCAGTCTTGGACACTTAACACTTACTAGCTGTGTGACCCTGGGCAAGTCACTTAACCCCAATTGCCTCACCAAAAAAAAAAAAAAAAAAAAAGTTGAGAGAGAGAGAGAACTAATGTACTGAATGACAGAACTGAGGTCCAATAAGATCTTGAGAGCATAGGATAATGGATTTGACCTATAAAAGATGAAATTTAATATAAATATAAAGCCCAGAATTTAGGTCCAAAGGATCAACTTCACGAATAAGGGGTGGGTGAGATGTGGAAAGACATCAGTTTGTATGAAAAAAAAATCGGAGCATTTCATTGGACTTGTAAGCTCATATGTATGAGTCCATAGTGTGGTGGCATTCCACCCCCCCCCCAAAAAAAATCTAATTCAATCTCCAGTCCTGTTAATATAAACATAGTGCATATAATGCTAAGTTGTTTAAGGTTTTGATTAGTTGTGGGGTTTTTTAGGGGTAACGAGGGTTAAGTAACTTGCCTAGGGTCACACAGCTAGTAAGTGTCAAATGTCTGAGATTGGATTTGAACTCAGGTCCTCCTGAATCCAAGGCCAGTGCTTTATCTACTGCGCCACCTAGCTGCCCTCAGTTTTGATTAGTTTTACAGGACTTTTTTTCCCTTTTGATTATACCGTGTTAAGGGATAGTGTCTGAGAGGAGGAGGAAGAAACATGTTGGGAAATATAGGTGATGTAAAATTAAAATATCAATTTAAAAAAATTGTAAATCATAGCATCCAAACAAAGGGAGGTAAGTGACAGACTTGCTATATTCTGCACTAGTCAGACCACACCTAGAATCTTACATTCAGTTGTGGGCACTATGTCTTAGGAGGGACACTGAAAGGCAGTAATGTTTCTCAACTAGAGGAGAAAAACCAGGTTGAACAGGCCTCTTGAAAAACATGTCACAATAATAATGCACATTTATAGAGAGCTTTTAGGTTTAAAAGCAGCTTTCCTACAAGATCCCTCTGAGTCAGACTGTTTCAGTCTTACTATTTTACATTTTACAGATGGAGAAATTGATTCTCAGAGGTTAAGGGACTCACCCATGGTTATACAGCTACAAGTATCAGGGTCTGAACTTGAATCCATATCTTCTAACATAAAACTCCATGATTCTTACCACTCTAGACTGCTTTTCTAGGTCGTACAAGAATCACATGAAGGAACCGTGACTATTTATCCAAGTGAGGGCAACATGATCTGTGATTTCAAATATTTAAAGAATTGACATTGGGAAGAGAAACTAGAATTGTTCAATTTGGATGAAGGTGGCCAAAAGTAATACCAAAATGGCAAGGAATTGGAAAGTGAGGAGTTGCCCATCAATTGGGAAATGGCTGAACAAGTTGTGGTATATTAATGTGATGGAATACTATTGTGCTGTAAGAAACGATGAGCAGGCAGATTTCAGAGAAACCTGGAAAGACTTGCATGAACTGATGATGAGTGAGATGAGCAGAACCAGGAGAACATTGTACACAGTATCAACAACATTATGTGTTGATCAACTGTGATAGACTTGATTCTTCTCAGCAATACAATGGTCCAAGATAATTCCAAAGGACTCATGATGGAAAATGCTCTCCAAATCCAGAAAAAAACACTGTTGAATCTAGATGCAGATCGAACCATACTATTTCTATTGCTGTTGTTGTTTTTCTTTTTTTTTTTTTTGAGATTTTTCCTTTTTACTCTGATTCTTCTCTCATAACATGACTAATGCAGAAATATGTTTAATGTGATTGTACATATATAACATATATCAGATTACTTGCTGTCTTGGGGAGGGGGTGGGGAGGGAGGGAGAAAAATTTGAAACTAGAAATCTTATAAAAACAAATGTTGAAAACTATCTCTAAATGTAACTGGAAAATAACAAAATATTTATATAAAAAAGCAGGAAAAGAGAAGGAGGGAGGGAGGGAAGGAAGGGAAAGAAGTACATCTGTTGCCCTACTATGTGTCAGGCACTGTGCTAAGCAAATGTGAGGAATTCATAATAGAGTCAATTAAAAGACCTCCTAGTTCTGGGGGCCAGCTGGGTGGTTCAGTGGATAAGGCATTGACCTGGGATTCAGGAGGACCTGAGTTCAAATCCAGCCTCAAACATTTGATACTAGCTGTGTGACCCTGGGCAAGTCACTTAACCCTCATTGCATTCCCCCCCCCCCCCCCCCCGCAAAAAAAGAATGGCTGGAGGTAAAGACCTCCTAGCTCCCTTTCCATTATTATGATCTCTAAAATCAGAGAGATCCCTTTCTGTCCATCTGGATCAGAGACCAAAATTCCCAGAATCCAATAGCCGAGGGCCTAACCTTGGATTCTGCTACTGCCTCCTTACAAACTGACCTCACAAATCCAGACGGGCATTTATCTATCTACAAGGCTGAGATAAATCACACTGAACTCTTTTCAGAGCTATAACACCTCTCTAGCTGGAGGGAAAGCTAACAGCCCTGCAAATTTTCCTTTTGAGTTTGGAGAAACAGGCCATATCTAGGAATATTTGGCCGGAGAAAAGTCGTGTTCAATTTCCGGCCCGGGGATGCATCTTCAGGGCCACTTGAGTGATTCCTGGAAGACAGCGACCGAGACAGGGCTGAGAATGCAAATACCTTTGACTCAGAGCTGTCTGTCAGGAAACAGATCCAGGGACTGCAGTCTCCCCCCTCACTGGCACCGCCAATGAATATTTATGGCACCCCTGCCTGTGTGCCAGAGGTGTGGATGCTCTTCTCTCCCTGATTTCTCCCCAAATGTCCTACTAGGAGAGGCGTTTGTAGGAAGAGCTCTAGGTGTGCACACGCAAGCTTAGCTAATGAGGTTGCCCTTTCTCTTGGCCTCCCACATCTGTCAGTCTCCTGAGCCAGCTGTGCAGGTTAAAACATCCAAAGAAGGTAGGAGTCCCCTTTTTCTCTTCCCCTTTCCCTCCCCACAACCCCAGGTGTTAGGGAAATCAGGAGAAACAGACAAAACACTTGGAGCTGTCCAGACTCTTGTGTTGGGACTGGGTCCCACCTCCCTAAAGCTAAACATGTTTTTCAAAGGGCACAGGGGAGGGGGGGGAGTAAGGGATGTGAGCAAAGCTAACACTCACCCTCCCTTTCATTTAGTGATTGAGCTCATACTGATTAGAAGCAACATGTCTTATTAACCATAATAAAGCCATATTGTAGCTGGGGGGTGGGGAGGGAAGGGAAGAGAACTCATTTCACACTCCAGGAATTGAGACTTATGCTACAGGGGAAGAGAAGTGGTTTTCCAACACAGTTTTCTCTGATGGTTGGTCTCAAAGTTAGGATGACCATGATCCAGTAGAAACAAACCTACCTTTTTCTTCAACATAGCCAACTCTCTATGTGTAGGTCTTATTTCCTGGGCTTTTGTATCCTATTAGCTCTCCATAATCTACCTGTAAAATCTGTCACTGAGGATTCCTGAGCTGGTTTCAGTCTTCTTCTGGAAACCTTGCTTCACCCCCTTTATTCTTATCTGACAAGATCAGACCTCCCCCTTCACCTCTTCCTATTAATCTCAGACCTGCCCCCTCTAGCCCCCCAATGATAAATTCAGACCCATCCCCTCACCCCCATGTGCCAAGCTCAGATCTGTTCCCTCACTCCCATGTGCCAAGTTCAGACTTCTTCTGTCAACCCTACCTGCCAAGTTCAGACTTGCCTCTTCATCCCATCACCACCACCTACCAAATAGCCTCTCATTCTCAAATCCCAAACAGAAAAGGTGGGCCTGGGCTTCTGCTTCTATAAGCCATGAACATCCATCAACCACAGTTTCATGTTGAATAGGTCTTGGTGGTTGGAGTGGGGGCAGGGGAGCAAATTCAAGCCCAAGATTATTACATCTTGTACATTATGCTCCTGCCAGGGCTAAAAATACCCTCACAGTGGTTGCTAAGTGCAGGTCTAATGGTTTTCCTCAGAGAGAAGAATGGGATTTGAGTTTCTCTGAAGCTGAAGGCCTTGAGTCTATAATGTCCAGGGAAATGAGGCAAGGAAAACTGCTTACCCTGGGGGAGCAGGAGCCAAGGGATGGCACCAGGACACACCCTTCCTAAGTGAAATGAAAACCATAAGGAGGGACTATAATGAGACTCCATAGCTATTATGTAATGTCAGGAAGGAAGCAAGCACTAGCAGAGGACTTCGTGCCAGGCTGACTGTGTCCTGTGTATGACCCAGCCTTGGCATCTGATTCCCCTTGAAGATGGTCTTTCCCCTGACATCTGTGGCTCATTAAAATTCCCAGGGTCAGGCCCCAGCAACCTGACAAAGAATGGTCCAGGAGAGGTCCCAAGAACCAGGTGCTGCCTGCAGTCAGGAAATCCATCAAGGAAGGGCAGGAATCCTGGGTTAGATGATAGAAGAAGACTTTTCAATGATGACTACTCTATAGCTTTCTTTATGGATAAGGGGATAGGCAAAGATGGCCAGGAAAATTTCTGGTCTTACCTCCTCACAGAAACCTTAGAATGGACCAGGAGCCTTTTCCCCTCATAGAATAATGAGGTGTACCATCTCTAGAGGTAGGTAAGCAAATCTTCAATATCGGCTGTTGAAGGTTTGGAGATTTGGGGTTGGGTGGTTGGTTGGGTGACGAGTGAGGCCCTTTTCCACAGGTGAAGCTTACTACACAATATGACACACATAAAAGAACAATGGATTTGGAGTCAGACTTGACTGTGAAGGCCAATTGTAATCCAACTCCAAGTTTACTCAGCCCCTTCATATCCCATTACTCCAAAAACATGAAATAATCACCACTCAAAAAATATGAATATTGACCACAGAGAGAACTGACTGTTCTAAGGAAAGAAACAAACATCTACTGTGTGCCAGGCATTGTGCTAAGAGCTGTGCAAATAGTATCTCATTTGAACCCCAAAGCAACCCTGGGAGGTAGGTGCTATTATTATTCCCACTTAACAGTTGAGGAAACTGAGATAGACAGAGATCAAGTGACTTTTCTGGAGTCACACAGATAGTAAGTGCCTGAGGCCAGATTTAAACTAAGGTCTTCCAGACTCTAGGCCAAGCTCAAAATTCGCTTGGCCACTAGCTGCCTCGGTTTATATCCTGCCTCTGACACTTCTGACCTGTGTGACCTTGAACAAGACCCTCGGTCTTTCTAGACTTGTTTCCTTATCTTGACTTACCCAGAGATATGCAAGCATTAAATAGCAGATTGTCTCAAAAGCCAATGTTGTCAAGCATTTCTCTCCAGTTTTGGAAGGTGTCATATTAATATTTAAAGTATGTTTTACTTTTCTACTTATGTTTTCCTTAGGCTAGTATTTAAATTGCTTAGTATTCCCTGAGTGTGGCATTGTGGTCGTCATGCTGGACTTGGCATCAGGGTACGTGGGTCTACATCTTACTGCAGGCACTTACTAGTTGTGTGACAATGAGCAAAGGACTGAACCTTTCAGATTCTCCTTCTCCTCCTCTATAAAATGAGGATGATCTAATTGAGTGCTTTGCAAAACATAAAGCACCACATACATTTATTATTTATAATTATAAATAATTGTTTAACTGAATTGAACTCGATGGCAAGATTAAGCAACTCAGAAGTGTAATGGGCGCTGAATGCCAGTGGTAAAACAAGTCTCTGTAGCTAACTCCACACAGTGGGTAACCCATACACGGATAATCAAGAATTGGCTGTACTCCAGAGTGTTAACAATTCAAGAAATGAACCTCCCTCCCTGCCCCCTCCATCCCCATCCCATCCCAGTGATTATCTTCTGTCTCCTGCTCGTGCCAGTTTCATGGATCTCAGTGGGATCGGCTGCCAGCGAGGCAGTTCTGCATCAGTCCCGAGCACGCTAAGCTATACTCATATATTAGCCATGCTTACCAATGAATATCAACAACATGGAAATGGGCATTTAGCAGCTAGGAAGGAGAAGCCATATTAAGTGCTCAAAAAGAACACCATTCAGTGCCAGGTCCTCCACAAGCAGCTGCCCCGTTCTGTCTGATAAGGACCAGCTTGGGATCAGGGCTATAGCAGCCTATTCAAATAGACTTAGCCTTCCTGCCCTAGATGGAGGGAATTACTGTTCCTTCACAGCCAAGCAAATACCTATTCTACTAGCCACAAAATGAATTTCCAAGCCAGCCCATCCTATTTCCTAGGTGGGCTGCCGACCTGATACTCACCTGATCCAAGAAGCCTTCTTCATAGAACCTCAGCAACCTCACACTCTGCTTCCTATTGCTACTTATGTCCTCACATTATACAATATACATTTGCACTTGCATGATGCTTTGTAAATGGTCTTCAATGAATGTCCTCTGGTCTATCCTCAAGCTTCTCATTGACTATCTTCCTGCTCCTTTGTCCTTTACTCAGCTAGAGAAAAGCACCATGGTAAAATGAGAAAAGGACCAGATTGGACATCAAAAGATCGGCATTTGGATCCAGACTCTGATGCTTACCAGGATCAAATGAGATTGTGGTTGGAAATCACTAGAAAATCCTTAAAGTGTTACATAAATGCCATCTCTATATTAAAAAAAAAAAAAAGATGAGTATTGCAATGAGGAGGAGGGAGAGAAAAAGGAATAAAATGTGATAATGCCCTTGAGGACAAGACCTAGGTTTTTCTCATTCTTTGGCATCCCCTTCAGGGGTCCCTTTTACAATGCAAATACTTGCCAAGAGAGGTAACATATTGCAAATCTTATAAGCTAACACCCTAGGGCATTATAGCAGCTAGAGTTGTAAGAGCAGCTAGGTGGTGTTGTGGGTAGATCACCAGCCCTGGAGTCAGGAGGATCTGAGTTCAAATCTGACCTCAGACACTTGACACTTACTAGTTCTGTGACCTTGGGCAAGTCACTTAACCCTAATTGCCTCAAACATCCAGGGCCATCTCCAGTTGTCTTGATCTATATCTTGCCACTGAACTCAGATGGCTCTGGAGGAGAGAGTGGGGCTGTCGAATTTGCCCAGCCCTCCCTCACTTAAATCCAATTCACTGCAAGTCATGACATCACCTCCCTATGTCATGGTCCTCTTTGAGAATGAAGGGCAAACAAAAAGAAGTCCAACCCACTAATCTTATAAAAGAGGAAATGGAAAGCCCTAGAAAGTGGAGACCTGCCAAAGGTCACACAGACAGTGATAGAACCAGAATTGGGAACCAAGTCATTCTAACTCAAAATCTAGTGCATCAAAGATTGTTAGAACTGAGAAAGACCTTTGGGATCATATTGGCCAACTTCCTCATTTTGACAGTTGTGAAAACTGAGGTCCAGAGAGCAGAACTGATTTTCACAAGCTCAAACAGCATTTTTTTTTCTTGACCAGCAAAGACTCCTTCCATCCTATTCTCCTCTCTCTTCCTTCTGACTCATTTTCAACAGATACAGATGACTGCACCTTTCCAGAGTCAGAGCCTGCAGTGCCAAATCCATTGGTCACTAAACATTTATTAAGCACCTCCTAACTGCCAGGCATTGTGCCAAGTGCCGGAGATGCAAAGAAAGGCAAAAGGCTCTCAAGGGCTTCACAATTTAATGGGGAAAATGACATGCAAATAGCTATGTACAAGCAAGATTTATACAGGAGAGAGTGGATTTCAGAAGCCCCTCCTTCCTATTCTAGGCAAGACCCCCTTAACAAAGTACCCTAAGTGGTGACTCCCTGGGCAGCAACCTCATTTGAATCTCTGATGCCTGAGTCTGAAAAGCAGCACTGACATCAGCCAGCTCTTCGATTAGAGTCATAAGTCTTTATTATACCCAATAATTCCCTTCGTTGCCAAAGTGATCATCTGTCCACTTTAATGAGGTTTCAGTCTATGTTTCAGTGAGGCTGAGTGCCTCTGGTACCCAGATCCTGAATTCCCAGAGTCAAAATACTGCAGATAGTCTCTTATTACTCCCATCACCCAATTGAAAACACATTTCTGTTCCATCCAAGATACCTTACTAGTTACTGGGGGAAATCAAAAGATAATTCAAGCATAGCTCCTGCCCGTATTATTTGGCTTCTGCCCAACAGTACAACATGGAAGCTTAAAAAACTAAGGTGATCTTAGATTGGAGTGATAGAAACAGTTTCTCAGGGTAAGAAAGCAGTAGCCTTACATATCCCTAACACATATATAGTTTTCCATTCAGTTCAGGGGACAATATTTGAGAAACTACTTATATAAACTATGAGGAGGGAGATCATGGAGGTGAGGAGTCTGGTGGGCATGCCATACAAATACTGGCTACTTAGCCTGATGAAGATGTTAGGGAGGAGTGATGGCTCTTTTGTACATGAAGGACTGCCATAAGGAAAATAGATCAGATTTGTTATTTTTTTTTTTGCAAAAACCAGAGACCAGAACTAGGATGAAAGTTGCAGAAATGTAGACTTTGACTTGCAGTAAAGAAAGACCTCTTTAACAATTAGCACTATCCAAAAACAGAATGGGCAGTTTCTGGAGGTAGTGAGTTTCCCTTCACTTAAGTTCTTCAAGCAGGTATTGGATGACCACATATGAGCAGTAGTTTAGAAGACATCCTAAATGTGGGTTTGTTTCTAGGACAATTGGGTAATAATAATAACTAATATTTTCGCTCCTTTTTGTATCTCCAGTGTTTAGCACAGTACCTGGTACATAAGTGCCTAATAAATACTTGTTGATTGGTTATGTAATACTTCAAAGTTTACAAAATGCTTTAGATATATTATCTCATTTGAACCTCCCCAAACTCTGTGAAGTAAGTGCTATTATTATCCCCATTTTACAGATGAGAAAACTGAGGTTGGAAGAGGTTAAGTGACTTGGCCAGGATTACATAGCTGGTAATTATGAGGCAGTATTTAAACCTAAGTCTTTCTGACTCCAACTTGAGCACTCTGTTCACTATGTAGGCTTCTTCCTCCTTAGAGAGTCCCAGGGAATTCTAGCATCAGCTTCACCATCTGTATTTCCTGACAATCTGAATATTTCTGTTTCAGTTTACCTCATTTCTAAAAGGTCTGCAGTCTATTAATGCTAATCAGGCTTGTTGATTGAACATTACAGTAAGATGATGAGGGAGATATGCTGCTCCCAGAGATCAAGTTCACTTTCAGTGAGTGAAGATTTGCCACAGTTGAAATATTCACAAGAATTCATCCAGGTAGTAGATGGCATTTCTGAAAGAACTTGCTAAAAGAATTTGAGCAATGGAAGTATTATTCAAATTAGTAGATAGCCTCCCAAGCGGACTACTTTGAAGGGAGTGATGCACATTGAGATGACTGTTATGGTGCATTTGCTTTAAAGAAAAGTCACTTTATATTATAGTTACACCTCATATATTCCTATGCCCTCACACTCTGTCTAAGGAGACAGCATGGTATAGTGGAAAGAGTCTAGGAGTTAGAGTCAGAAGGCCTAACTTTGAATCTTAGTTCTTATATTTATCAACTGTATGACCACACAAAAGTAATTGAACTTCCCTGAGGTTTGGTCTCCTCATCTACAAAATAGGAATAGCAATACTCGTAACCTCAAAAGCTTGTGTAGGAAAATACTTTGTAAAACTTAAAGCATTATATCGGCATTAGAAGATGCAATTACTACTACTACTACTACTCATAATAAGACCCTATGTCAGCCAGTAACAGCATCTAGCAACAGCTCTTGTGAATAAGGGCATGGTAGACATTGCATGAATCTAAAGAGAAAACTGATGAATAAAGTAGTCTCAGTTAATAGATAAACTAGTAATTGTACAAGTTTCACCTCACAAAAGTGTTTTATAGTTCAGCACCAAGGCCAGGGCACCTTGACGATGGGCTGGCTTAGGGGTCAGTACCATGGGCAGTTCATCTGGGCAGATAAGCCAAATCCTAAAATGGGGTATATTGAGAAACAGAATAGACAACTTTTCATGACCACATCTATCTTCTTTTCCTTGTCATTCTTGTTATCTGTGTCCACCTCTCTCTTCTTCCACTCTGTTTTCTGACCTTTGTTCCCAGGCCTCTGTTCCCTACTCCTCTCGTGGCTCATTAGAAGAAATTTTCCCTCCTTTACCAATGATGACTTTCTGAAGTGGAAGGGCATATACTCCTGTGAATTTATTTACAATGCATATTTGGATGACCTTCCTGAACTTTCTGAGTCATAAAATCCTGCCATAGTCCTTGATACCCTCCAAATAGACTCAGAAAGAGCAGGCAATATGGAAGGAAGAATGTGTAGGAAGGTAGGATGAGGAAAGGTGAGGAGTTAATAAGAGAATAAAATATTTTCAAGGTTCATGAAAGCAGGAATTGATTAAAGGTTGAGTCTCTATTTTTTCTGGTCAGTTTTTATGAGATTCCCTCCAGTTCAACAATGGTGATGCCTTGAGTTCCAATACAGCCAATTAATGATTCTTACTCCTGGTGAGGTTTCATGAAAAAGACAAAAAAAAAGAAGAATGAATGTGAAGGACATTCTACAAACCCAGTCTTTCTTTACAGCAAAGAGAGGCTGCCATTTAGCAATGAATCTTCTTTTAGGAATTTTTCCCCAAAGTAGAAGTCCACTGAAAGTATCCTCAGAGGTCCCCCTCCCCAGATTGCCTATATGACTCTGTGTATTTCATTGTATGGGTGAATGTGCTGGGACACACAGAAGTGGCAGAGTAGTGTGTTTGGTTTTCCTGCCTTTCTATCCATGTATTCACTCACGCATTTGCCTGTCCAGCCACACATCTTACCACGTTTCATACATGTGGGACACACTCCTTCCCCAGTGATTCTTCCTCTTTTCTCCACCATGGTTATGCCTCCATTTCCATGCTCTTAATCAAAACTCGACAATGGGAGAGAAAAGGAAATCTGGGCTGTCGTGACCCACCAAGGTTGTCTTTATGACATACTATAGTGTCAAAACACCAGTTCAAAAACCCTGGTATCTTGCAATTTGCAAAAATATAGTTCCCTTCCCCTTCTTCCACCTCCTCCTCAGTCAAGTTCAGGTCAACCAACAATTAAGCATTTACTGAGTTCAGGTCAACCAACAATTAAGCATTTATTGAGAGCCTGTCTTTTATGTGCCCAACACAGATTAAGAAAGGAAACAGATCCTAAACACCAAGAAAAAAATTCCTAATATCTAAAATTTGTCCATTTTAATTGACACATAGCCACATTTAAACTTACGGTAGATCCAAATTAGCAATGTTGAATTTGGGGTTTTATTTACAGTGGGCTTCCTTTGGAGGCAATGGGCTCTGAGTCAAGGACATTTTCAAGCACAAATTGTATGGGCTACTTGTCAGGGATGTCATAACAAAGAGATTCTTGCAGGCATAGATAGAGCTAGATGAGAGTGGGAGACAGTATGGTACAGAGGAAAGGCTTTTGACTATGGTCAGAGAACCTTGGTTTACATCCCACCTCAATTACTTATAACTGATATGATCTTGGTCATCTTACCTTCCCTGGGCCTCGGTTCCCTTATCTATAAGAGGCTTAAATTGGATGGCCTCAGAGGTACCTTCCAACTTTATAACTATATTCCTATGATATCTAAGGTTCTTTTAAGATCTGGTATTTTATGATTTTCTAGGCAGCTAGATGATGACACAATGGCTAGAGCATGGTACTTGAAATCAGAAAGAGCTGGATTCCAATCCTCCCTCAGCTATTTATGTGTGTGACTAAGCATGACATGTAACCTCTCTCAGCCTCAGTTTCCTCATCTGTAAAATAGGAATGATGATAGTAATACTTCATACCTTCCAGGGTTGTTATGAGGATCGAATGAAATAACATGTAAGACATTTTGTAAAACAAAGCACAGGGGGCAGCTAGGTGGCACAGTGGATAAAGCACTGGCCTTGGATTCAGGAGGACCTGAGTTCAAATGCAGACTCAGACCCTTGACACTTAACTAGCTGTGTGACCCTGGGCAAGTCACTTAACCCTCATTGCCCTGCAAAAAAAAAAAAAAAGCACAGTATAAATGCTAGCTATTTTATTTTTTAGTATTACTAATGGGGGCAGCTAGGTGGCGCACCGAATAAAGCACTGGCCCTGGGTTCAGGAAAACCTGAGTTCAAATCCAGCCTCAGACACTTGACACTTACTAGCTGTGTGACCCTAGGCAAGTCACTTAACCCTAATTGCCTCACCAAAAAATAAAATAAAATAAAATTTTACTAATAAAATGATTGTTCATGTATAGAATATGAAGATTCTCCACCCCCCAAAACTTGAAGGTCCATAGGTCTAAGAACTGCTCAATCCAGCAGTACCTTTGACTAGTAGTATGACCTCAGAACAGTTAGGATAAGCTCTGTGATGCCTCATTATTGGATGGGAGCTCTTAGAGCTTTGACAACTACTTCTCTCTCCCCTACTGGAAAAATGCAGAAGGAGCAGCCCAAGGAAGCATTTCACATAGCAGATGCCCCATTGCCCTCTGGAGTCACATCCTCCTCAATCTAGCATGAGGATGGCAATGCCAGCTGCTTGGGTAGTAACTAGTGAGGTGATCCTGGGAGTCTCTTCCTCCTTCACTTCTCAGTTAGGTGTTCTCATCTGTGACTTGAGCCCTGGAAACCCAAAGTAGGAGGAAAACATCACAGCAAAGAGAAACTCAGTGACCTCATAGAGGCTGCCTGGGTGATGGATGAGACAATGAGGAATTTCTCAGTTGCCCGTCTAATCTCTGCCTCAGAAATAAATGGCTCTTGTCACTGGCATCTGCACCAGCCCTGCAGGCTGTCTTTCCCCTGCCGAGCTCCTAATGCCCCTTCCCCCATCCCTGCCCCAAGTCCCCTGCCCTTCTAGCCTGGAAATGCTGGCCAATAGAAATGGGGAGGGTAAAGGAGGGAAGATGCACAATAAATTCTATTCATTTTTCCAGTGGGCCTCTCTCCTGCAGTTGTCCTTCTGTACAATGTAGCTGTCAGTACCCAGGAAGGAGCATGTTAAAAAGAAGAGATGGTCTGGGGTGCTACAAACAGCACTGGGCAAGGATCCAGGACACCTGGGTTCTAATCTTAGCTCTGCTTCTAACTCGCTGTATGGCCACAGGCAAATGACTCATCTTCCTGAGACTTGGTTTCTTTATTTGTAAAATAATTATACTAGCTAGCATATAGCTAGTGCTAAGTACTTTACATATGTTAACTCATTTGATCATTAAAATGAGAGGGATAAAAAACCATGATTTCCAGGGTCCCTTCTAGTTCTAAGTCCTATGAGCTCTTCCATCTCAATTAATGATACCCAGCTGTAGTAGAGAAAACCAGTGTAGTCCAAGAGTACTGCATATGGTTTGGCGGTCTCTAAGCTCCCACGTGGGTCTTTTCTGCTCAGATATCACTTGCTCTTTGTAAGGGGAGCAGTTTCTTCAGTTGGCATCTGCACTAACCATTTCTTTGCCTTTCACCTCCCACACTTTCATTTTTCAAATGTCACATTTGCTCTGTCCTTTAAACGCTATATACATCAGTGATATGGCCGGCTTTAGAAACACAGGGAGGCACTTTGAAAATGAATGTTGGTAAGGGATCGTTGTAGACCAGTGTAGACACACTGTCAACCAGCTTCCACCCCTCACCATTCCCCTTTATAAATATTTGAAGTTATAAGGGATTTCAGAGACCGTTGAATAGAAAAACCCTTCTACAATATTTTCCAACGAGTGGTCATCCAGCCTCCCCTTGAAGACTTCTAAAGGTAGGGGACCCATGACTTTCCACATCAGCTCTTCCCACTTTGGGGCTATTTCTAATTGTTCGAAAGCTTTTTTTCTTAAATCAAGCCTAAACCTTGCTTTTCAGAAGCTTCTCTTCTATTCTGATCTCCCTGACCAAGCAAAACAAGTCTGATCTCATGGCCGAAGCCACAGCCTTAAATCCACACCATACGCAGATTGACTGAAGGAGCAGGGGAAAAGAAGACTCAGGATGGGGAGGGGAAAGGAATGATAGCTGTCCTCAAGTATTAGAAGGTCTATCACCTAAAAGAGGGATGAAATCTTTGTAAAGGACTTTGTCGATCTTAAAGCACTGCCTAAATGTTAACGACTGATTGGGGGTGGTAGTTTGGGGCAGGAATGAGAGGGTAGAACTAGAAGCGATGGGCATAGAAGCTCCGAAGAAGCAAATTGAGGCTTGATAGCAAGGAAGAATTTCTAATAATTGAAGTTGTCCAAAAATTGGAATGGAGATTCTTTTTTTCTACTATAGGGTGCACTAGCTAACTGCTGATGTCCCTTCATACTCTGCAATTCTTCAAGATGATGATTCCTTTTTTCTTTGACAGCTTTTAAGTTCTTAAAGACAACTTCCACCTCCATCACCAGCCGCACCTTCATCAGGAAAGGGCCAAGACATAGGGGTGCTGGGGTACCTGGCCTTTCTTCTGAGCCTTCAAGGAGGCTTTGTTAGGAGCTAGAAGCAGGTCATCTAAGTCTGTCCCCCACACCCTTTCATTACTACATGAGCCCCTTGGGCTGGTTCCTGGGAGAAGCTATCCATTTTTACACCATCAATCCAGGAAAGCTTTGTAGAAGAGGTGGGAGCAGAGGAGCTATTTGAATGAGGAAGAAGAAACTGCTCAGGGAGGGCCAGGGACAGCCAAGGGGTCACTTCCCTGCTGAGATAGATATAATCACAATCCTTTTCTGGCTACTAAAGTGGAGCTGTCACTGTGATTTCACAGATGCTGTTCATGGAGAGGGAAGGCATGGGAGGGAGCCTAAGAGTGTGGGTCATGCATTAGCAGTACAGAAAGGAATGAATCCTAAGAAATGGGAAGGAGAAACTCAATACAATAGCCATGTTCTATATTCATTTCCCCTTCTCAGAACACCTTGATGCATGAGGGACATGAGGAACTACAAGGACCATTGGGTTTTACCCAGAGTGGAATTGGCATTGGTCCAGTTTCAGTCATTCATTTAAATAATTTTTCATTCTGTGCAGATCCTCTTCCCCATGCTGGTGCTTCTTCAACTTAAGATATTAGAGCATCGAAATATCACTAAGTGCCTCAAAATAGTCTGCTTGCCCTAAAAATGGGGATCTTAGCTACCTCAAAAGTTTCTCAGATGAAAGTCTGGCAGCTGTACAGGAAGTAGGTTTTCTAAGGGATGGAAGGGGGTTGGTTGGTCATGTCCTAAGAGTGAGAGGTAACCAATGAAGAGCCCAGAGGCTCCATTGATATCCGCATGACATCAAAAGTTCTAGAGAAAAGTCCCCAGCATGTTGGATGGACCCCCTGTTGAAAATTTACAGGAGGGCATGGATAAGACCAACAGGCTGAAAAGGCTTGGATGGGCTTCAAACAGCACTTCTGGAAGGAAGATCCACATTGATGAGATCACAGATCCCTACATGTAAAGAGAGCCATCTTCTTAAGAGTAGGAATTCATAGCCTACAATAAGTGATGTATATTTATTTCCTGTTGCCAGTCTTGCTAAACATGGTCAAGAATAGAGGAGAGAGAAAGCTCACTTGGGAGAATTTTCCTCCTCCATTGATTCTACAGCCTCCTATTAGGCATATGCAAAGCACTGTGCTAGGCACTGAGGAAAATAAGAGGATAATTAAGATCAAGTCTCTCTTTGTTATCTTTAGCTCAGCTGTTCAGGGGAGAAGCAATTTAGCTAGTGCATAGCACCTGGATGGGTGGCCCTCCCTCTGGCCTTATTTAACCTTGATCATCAAACTCAAACCCACCCTGCTTAGGTCAGTTTTAAGGTCAACACACTTTCCTTCCTCTCACACACCAAATCCCCATACTGGTTTTGCTTAAAGTCACCTGGTGTGATCTTACATCTTAGACCCTGAGACTTCTAGGAGCAGACTTGGACTTTTTCCTAGGAACCAAGCAGTTTAGTGACCAGAAACAGAACCAGTGAGATTGAGCATGTAATAATGTCTGAGAGAGGTTGGGCACCCCAGAGGGTAAAGGAGGCATTTTCCCATCAGCCTATGGAAGAAGGGAAGGGGAAGAGAATAAGTACTTGTATGATGCCTACTATATTGACATTTGTGAAGTAAGCACTTTAAAAATATTTTGTCACTCAATCCTATAGGATGCTCTACCATTTTTTTGGTATAGAGAGGGAAGGGATTATGTGAAGGATCCAGCAATGGGCCTCAAAGGCTTTACTGGACACAGTTCAGCTCCTAGAGTACCAACTCCACACCTTGGACAGATCCTCTAACAACCTCTCACTCAAGTCATGAGCCTCCTTCCTTGTTCCCTGAGTTCAGAGATCAACTATAGACAATTTCTAATGATCTGTCTCCATCTTCCTCCTGCTGCTGCTCTTCTATCTTAGTGTCATTTTCTAGTAGCCTCTTCCCTCTTTCTTGTCTCCTGTTTCCATGAAGTCCAGACCACAAGATTCCATGTTCTAGGATTTTTTTGTGAAAGGATAAGAGAATATAGAAATCCCAAAATAATGCACCATGGTAGAATAAGATTAGTTGTGCATATAAATTAAATGTGTCCAAATTTTTTTTAAATAAATAAATGTGTCTGTCTCATTGGTTGGCATCTGAGCTTTCTGGTCTAATGCTTACCTAAGGTTCCTCAGACCTATCCTTAACTGCCCTTGCCAACCAGGATTGAAAAGCCTAACAAGGGGGGCAGCTAGGTGGCACAGTGGATAAAGCACCAGCCCTGGATTCAGGAGGACCTGAGTTCAAATGTGAACTCAAACACTTGACACTTACTAGCTGTGTGACCCTAGGCAAGTCACTTAACCATCATTGCCCCTCAAAAAAAAAGAAAAGCCTAACAAGTAAGACTTGGAGGTCAAGAAAATAAGGCACCAGATTTATACAACCCAAGAAAAATGATAATTAATTTGGAACCCTCTCCTCCCTCCTCTCCATTTTACAAAAGGAATAACTGAGCTACAGAAGTAAAATCACTTGCTGGCAACTTACAAGGATGAACAGTCTCACCTTGAAGCAGACTCGTGGCCTTGGGAGCCCATACTGTAATCAGCCCCATCCTGCTTCTCTAGTTCCCATTTGATAGAATGATCTTAATTCCTACAGAGAATACCTTAGGCCAGTAGAGGACCCACTGAGCTCAGCTCCTAGAAAGAAGTTGAGAGCTGGGTCAATAAATTAGACTGGAAACTGATTTGGGGCTGAATTTCCCCGTATCTAACTCCATAATGACTTCATCCCCCAGTAAAGCTAGTGGGATACCTAAGCAGATGTGTACAGATGTTAAGGTACATACATGAAGAGATTTTCAAGAGGAGAGTCAATGAAACACACAAGGGAATGCCAAAAATACATGAATAAACATGAAGCCCTCCAACTCCAAACAACATTAATTGTGCTCAAGTTAACAAGGTAGACAGTCAGCAGCTGCATCTTGTGTGCAAGAAGGTGGTCCCTCCCCTCTCCCTGTCCCTTGTTAGCTGCTCCCCCAAAGCTTAAGTAAAAAGGGACACCCCCTTTCAAGGCTGGGCCTCTCATTTATTGGCTTCGTATCCCACAATATCAGAGGCCCTGGGCTGCCTCACAAACATCTCAGTGCTCAGTGGGCACAGTTTGCTCGAGGCACTGCTCCATGCTCCAGATGTCAGAGACTGATGGGAGTTGGCCAACATCATCCCTGAATTGGCAGGTTGGGCTGGCACCTGGGGCTTCCTGGAGCTGGCTGATTGCTAGAATATGGATCCCAAATCCACTGTAGTGGAGGAGGCAGTAGCCCCTGGCAGATCCTGGAGGTGAGGGAAAAGGGGAAAGGAGGGGAGTTGCATTTTACAATGGCAGCTCATTGCTGGAAGACAAAGGCAGAGTCACCAAAACATCTATGGGAAAGAATCCTCAGGTAGGAGTCAACAGCAATGGCAAAGCTTTATGATTATATAGGACTTTACAGTTGTCGATTGTTTTCACATATAAACCACAGATCACAGAAATGACCCTTGGAAACTCAAGAGTTGGAAGGAATCTTCCAGGCCATCAAATCTAAACAATACAATATGCCTGAATCCGTATCCTCTACAACATCTCCAACAATGCAATGCTTTAACCAGCATTGTTAGAGAGCAGCTAAGTGGCACAGTGGATAAAGTGCCAGACCTAGAGTTAAGAAGGCTTGTCTTTCTGAAGTCAAATTCAGCCTCAGATACTGTATGATCCTGGGCAAGTCGCTTAACCCTGTTTACCTCAATTTCATTATCTATAAAATAAGCTGAAGAAGGAAATGGCAAACCACTCATTTCTTTTCCAAGAAAGCCCCAAATGGGATTATGAAGAGTCAGACATGACTGAAACCACTGAGCAACCAGCATTGTTAAAATTTAAACTCCCTAATGGCAACTATATGGTGCAATGAGTAGAGTGCTAGGCTGGGCCAAGAGTCATGAAGAGCTGAATTCAAATACAGCCTCAGATACTTACTAGCTATATGACTATGGTCAAGTCACTTAACCTCTGCCTCAGTTTCCTTAACTGTGAAATGGGGATAATAAAAGCTTCTACCTTCCGGGGCTGTTGGGGGAATCTAATGAGGTATTTTAGGTGCTTAATAAATGCTTGTTTCCTTCCAAACACACATTTATTAAGCACCTACACAGTACAAGGTAGTAGGAATAGAAAGACAAAAATGAAGCAGTCCCTGACTTCAAGGAGTTTCCATATTAAGGGGATACAATAAATGATAAGAGATTCCACTTAATGACTTCCAATGACTTCCTTCCAAGGCAGCCCATTCCACTTTTTGGATAGTCATAATTATAAAGAACTTGTTTTCCCTACATCAAGCCTAAATCTGCCTTTTCTGCAACTAATCATTCAACTTCCACCCATTGCTCCTAATTCTGTCTTCTGGGGTCAAGCTGGACAAGTGTAATCCCTCTTTTGTATAACAAGTTTTCCCTTCTAATACTTGAAAACTGTTCCTGTTTTTCATCTCCCTTGAAACCTTTTCTCCAGACTCGACACTCTCAGAACCTTTAAATGATCCTCATTGGTTAAATTCTTTAGATCTCCAATCATTGTGGTCACCTCCCAAGGACACATTTCAGCCTGTCCATATCCTACACTTAAAATGTGCTCTCCAGAACTAAACATGATACTCCAGAATGGAATCTGACCAAGACAGAGGACAATGGAACTATTACTCACCTTGCTAAGTCTGCCATGCTTCTTTTTTCATTGAATGTTTACTTTCACGCATATACCCTTTAAAATAATAAACATTTTTATTTATAGTTTTGAGTACCAAATTTTATCCCTCCTTCCTTCCCTCCCCTTTCCCCTCCCTGAGGCAGTAAGCAATCAAATGTGGGTTATACATGTGCAATTTTGTAAAACATTACCATATTAGTCACTTTGTGTAAGAAAACTTGAATAAAAGAAAAAAATTAAAGAAAGTGAAAAATAGCCTGCTTCAGTCTGCGTTCCATCGATATCAGTGCTTTCTTTGAAGGTAGATAGTATGTTTCATCATTAGTCCTTTGGGGTTGTCTTAGATCATTGTATTCACCATGCCTCTTACAGTACCTACGATGACATTTGTTTTGGCCCAGTTGCCATGTCACACTATTTACTGATAGATATTACAGTTAACTTTTCCCCATGAGCTTTTTCCTGTACAGCAATCCCTCCCCCATACAGTATTTGTAAAGTTGACTTTATGAAACCCTAAATGTTGTATTTCACATTTATCCCTAATAAATTTGATCTTACCAGACTCAGCCCACAAGCTGAGCCTAGCCTGTGAAAATCATTTTGCATTATAACTCTGTCATCCAATATGGTAACTTTGTGTTATCTTGATAATAAGATAACCGTGCTTTCATCTGAGCCATGGACAAAAATGATGAACAGCACAGGACAGGGCACAGATCCCTGCAGCTCACCATTCAAGACTGAACTCCAAGTTTACATTGCCCTACCAGCTACTCTTTGGGTATGGTGCTTCAACTAGTCCTGCATCAGCCTTACTGTACTATCATCAAACCTCCATCTCTCCATCTTGGCCATAAGGATAGAAGAAGAGACTTTATTAAGAGCTTGACTGAAGGGGCAGCTAAGTGGCGCAGTGGATTAAGCACCGGCCCTGGATTCAGGAGTACCTGAGTTCAAATCTGGCCTCAGACACCTAACACTTACTAGCTGTGTGACCCTGGGCAAGTCACTTAACCCCAATTGCCTCACTAAAAAAAAAAAAAAAAAAAAAAAAAAAGAGCTTGACTGAAACCCAGGTGTGCTATGTCTACTGATTTACAGTCTAATAACCATCCAAATGGAAATGAGGTTAATTTGGTCTGAACTATTCTTGATGAGTTCATGCCAGATCTTTGTGATCACTGTTTCCCTTTCTAAATGACTATTAAACACTCATTTAATAATCTATTCTCTGATCTTGCCCATAATAAAATGGGAACCCACCAGCCTATACTTTAAAAACTCCATTCTATACCCTTCTTTGGAAATCCAGATAGTTATTCTTTCCTAGTCCTATGACACCTCACAAATTCCCTGTTGATTTTTTTTTTTGGTGAGGCAATTGGGGTTAAGTGATTTGCCCAGAGTCACACAGCTAGCAAGTGTCAAGCGTCTGAGGTTGGATTTGAACTCAGGTACTCCTGACTCCAGGGCCGGTGCTCTATCCACTGCGCCACCTAGCTGCCCCTTCCCTGTTGATTTTTAAGAATCATAAGCAAAAGTTAAGCATTTTTATCTGTTAGTTCTTTAGATCCCCCAAAATGTATCTCATCTAAACTTGGTCATTTGTGCCCATTAGGGGTATTTAGGGGCTATTTGACTATCTCCTCACTGTCCTGGAACTTTAATTCTTGTTTTGCCTTCTTTTTTCAATATGAAGACCATTCTGATGACTAGAGAAAGGAATCCAAAACAAATGAGGAGTTGAGGAGTTCTGCCCTTTTTCTGTCATTCATAGCCCATCACATCCACTCTGAGCAGCTGGCCTGACTACATCATATACTTGCCTACAATCAAGCTTTTTTTAAAACCTTAAATGTCTCATTTTATTGTTTTTAACATCCATTATCAGGCTCCACTTGTTCTGTCTAACCTTTAGCACATTTGACAGTGTTCTTATAGAATCAGACTCCTCTCTTCCATTATATTCCTCTTCCATTCTTTTTACTTGCTACTATATTCTAAACTTGTCTTTTTAAAATCTAAGTTGGTTATTTTAGGGGGTGGGGAAGATAGACAAAGGAATAAGCATTTATTAAGCACCTACTCTGTGCCAGGCACGACACTAAGTGCTTTACAAATATCTTATTTGGTCCTCACAACAACTCTGGAAGGTAATAGATACTATTAT
Source organism: Dromiciops gliroides (assembly GCF_019393635.1). Taxonomy (NCBI): domain Eukaryota; kingdom Metazoa; phylum Chordata; class Mammalia; order Microbiotheria; family Microbiotheriidae; genus Dromiciops; species Dromiciops gliroides. The sequence continues at coordinate 439,419,229 of NC_057864.1, read as the reverse complement.
CCCCTATCCACATTTTACAGTTGAGGAAACTGAGGCAAAAAGAAGCTAAAGTGACTTGTCCAGGGTCATACAGCTAGTAAATGTACGAGGCTGGATTTGAACTCAGAACTTCCATACTTCAGATCTAGCATTTTATCTACTCTCTGTATCCTGCCTATATTCTTCCCCTGTGCTCTTTGAAATCTCTCTCAATGTCTAGACTGTGAGTGGCCTTTCTTTCCTTTTCTCACTATAAATTCTAAGGAGTAACTCCTTCTTCTCAAGGTTACCACTTGTGAATGGGTTATGGTGACAAGAACTCTTTCCATTTTGACTTTATCAGCTAGCTCTTTTGTCTTTGGTGAGAATCTAGTGCAAGTTAGCTATTCCCTCCTTTGCTTTTTTAACCTGTTACAGAAAATACCAACAGCCCCACTTCGAATCTCATTGATAAAACTCTAAATGTTCTATTGCACTTTTATCCCTAATAAATTTGATCTTACCAGACTCAGCCCAACAGTCTAGTCTGTGGGAATCATTTTGGATTAGAACTCTGTCATCCAATATAGTAACTTTGTGTTATCTTGATAATAAGATAACTGTGCTTTCATCTGAGCCATGGATAAAAATGATGAACAGCACAGGACAGGGCACAGATCTCTACAGCTCACCATTCAAAGACAGATCCCTGCATCATTGATAGATAATATTAATTAAGAATAGCTGACACATGGGTACTTTTTAAGGTCTGCAGAGTGTTTATGCTAGAATTTAAGTAACTTGCCCCAGGCCAACATTTTAGCAAGTAGCAAAGCCTAGAATGGAACCTAAGTCGTCTCATTCTTAAATCAAGGGCTCTTTCCATGACACCTTGCAGACTCGTTGAAAACCCTGCCTGGCTCTCAAAGGATGATTCAAAAAAGAAGAAATAGCATTGTCTTAGCTTTCAAGGAGCCTAATGGAGAGACAGAAAACACACACACACAATCACATGCCCACACCTTGAGTATGCTTGCATGCCTATGAGAAATAAACAAGGATATTTATAGATATAAAAATGAATGCTAACAAGTACGTAAATACATGCTGAAGATCAGCTTGGCAAAGATGTGATTTGATAGCGTAGGTTTCATCAGGGCCAGCTTCCCAGAGAATGTGAGTTTTGCAGGAAGGCTAAGAAAAAGCTTATTGATGGTGGGTGACACCAAAATCCCAAGCCCTGATTAAAGATCCCACTCCTAAGATAGTGAAGAGAGGAAGCTCACTATATCGTACACCTCAGGAGACAATCCTTAGACATAACTTTCCAAAATTTATGTTAGCAATTTGGAGTGAGACCTCTGCTGAATCTCGTGCTCTGAGCCATCCCTTTCCAAAGCTCACTTCAGCAACTCCACATCTTCTTCCTACCCCTTAGCTCATTGTATGAATCCATTAGCATATGACAGAAAACTGTTTTTTTTTTAATAATGAGAGTTTAAAATGAAGCTAAAGTGGGAAAAGTAATTATGGGTTAGTGATTAGAGATATCTCTGTGTTTCATTTGCTGGAAAGTATCTCTTGGGGCCTGGTTGGGTAGGTGAATGGGTTATTATGACCTAGGGTGATAAGGACTCTTATCAGGATAGAGGAAATAGGCTGGACTGCTAAAAGGGACACGGGGAGATTCTTCTAGGTGGATAGGAAGGGGAACAAACAATATCTCAGGGTTTTCAGGTCTGGGAGCTACATGTAGTGCTCTAGAGAAATGTGAGGAGATCTATCCTGAGAGGCTCAGCATAGATTGTTTAGATGGCTATTTAAAGTGTCAGGGAAAGAGTGTAATCTCCAGTCCTGTGACTCATTTCTTAGATTTCCTTCTCCTTTATAGGATCCCTGGGTAACCAGAAATTAGCCTGGCCTACCTCCCCTTTCCCCTTCCCATCCACTCAGCAAGTAAAGAAGGATACAATCATAACGACGATAGTTAACATTTATAAAATGCTTTGAAGTTTACAAAGTGTTTTCCTCGTAACTTAGAAAGGTAGGTAATAATTATTCATGTTCACATATGATGGTAGCAGTCTCTTCCCTATCTTCCTGGTCTAGTAGTTAAGATCGAAACCCTTGATGGGGACTTCCCAGTTTCTTGGTTGCCTAAATATATGAGGGGCAGTCAGTGCCCCTCAGCCTTGGGAAATGTCCCACTGCCTTTTGAATCACCCTACCTGCTGACCATATGAATTACTGTTTGGAGATAAGACAGTCAAACAATTAACTTTTATTAAACACCTAGTATTTTATTAAGCATCTAATGTGCCAGACACTGTGCTGAAGATATAAAGAAAAGGAAAAGACAATCCCTGCTCCCAAGGAGCTCACAGTCCAATGGGAGAAATACCATATATAAAAAATGTACCAATATGACATACACGAGATAAACTAGAGCTAATCAACAGAGAGAAGGCACTAGAATTAAGGGGCAATGGGAAATTCTTCCTATAGAAAGTAGAATTTTAGCTGGAACCTCACAGAAGCCAGGAAATGGAGATGAGGAAAGATAAAATTCTAGGCATGGGGGATAGCCTGTAAAAATGCAAAAAGTCTTGAGGTGGAGCATCTTATGCAAGGAGTATCTAAGAAGCCACTCTCACTAGATTGAAAAGTGGGGGGGGAGTATAGTAAGGTGTAAGAAAACTGGAATGGTGGGGTGGGAGATGGCAGATGAGGATAGGTTATAAAGGGCTTTGAACGGCAACCATCAGATTTTCTATTGGATCCTGGAAGTGTTGGGGAATCAGTAGAGTTTATTTAGTAGTGGAGCAATGTGGCCAAATATGCACTTTAGGAAGATCACTTTGGCAGCCGAATGGAAGTTAGAGTGGAGTGGAGAGGGCAGGCAGCCCCACAAATCGCTATTGCAGTAGTCCAGGTGTGAGGAAATGAGGGCTTACACCAGCAGGGTATGAGAGGTGAGAAGGGAACATGTATGAGAGATGTTTCAAGGGGAACTTTGATAGGACTTGGCGACTGATTGGATACAGGACATGAGAGAGAAGATGCTGAGAATGACATCTAGGTTGTGAACGTGAGTGACTAGGAGGATTGATGATTCCCTCCACAGTAATAGGTAGAGGGCTGTGTCTATGATTCAAGGCTTGTTTGTTGTTCGGTTATTTCAGTTGTGTCCAACTCTTTGTGACCCCATTTGGGGTTTTCTTGGAAGAGATACTGGAGTGGTTTGCCATTTCCTTCTCTAGTTCATGTAACAAATGAGGAAGCTGAGGCAAGCATAGTTAAGTGACTGACCCCGGGTCACATGGCTAGTGTTTGAGGCCAGATTTGAACTCAGGAGAAGAAATCTTCCTGACTACAGGCCCAGCACTCCATGCACTTTCATGCCACCTAGCTGCCCTGGATTAAAATCTTGGCACGCTGGATAAGTAAAGGGCCAGGAACAACTTCTTTGCCTTTGGGGAAAGTCACAGAACCTTATACACATTATTTTTGCCACAACATAGAACTCCAAGGTTTATAAAGCACTTTATATAGGCAATACTAGCTTTATTATACCCATTTTTCAAATGAGGGAATAGGTGAATGAACTTTTGTCCCAGTCACACATCTGAAGTATCATTTCAGTTCTGGTCACCACATTTTAAGAAGGTTGAAAAGTGAGATCAGCATAGTATGAAGCTTCCAGGGAGAAACTAAGATGAACTAAGATGAAACTAAGAGAAACTAAGGATGTTTAACCTGGAGAGAAAAAAAAAGATTTGGGATGAGACAAAAGAGCCAAGCTCAAGTTTCTGAAAGTCTGTCTCATGAAAGAGGAATTAGACCCGGGATGTGCTGGCTTATGTTTAACAATGGACTCTCCAAGAACTTGGCATACTTTTAAGATTAATCTGCTGGATAGAGCACCGGCCCTGGAGTCAGGAGTACCTGAGTTCAAATCCGGCCTCAGGCACTTAACACTTACTGGCTGTGTGACCCTGGGCAAGTCACTTAACCCCAATTGCCTCACTAAAAAAAAAAAAAAGATTAATCTGCACTGCTAAAATTTTCTCCATCATTTTCTTAAGTCAAGACCATCAACAAAACAACAAATTAAGCCCCAATTTGTAGCGTTTGCCATTTTACAAGGTGGAAATGCCCATGGTGAAAATGCAATGGTCGCCTCTAGAGAAGCAGTAGAGCTGGGTCCAACTCACACCCAGAATTTGAGATTTTCTACTTGACCCCAGAGGGGAAAATTCACTAGGAGCAATGGCTAGAAATTGTATAGGCAGATTTAGGATCCCTTTGAGGAAAAGCTTCAGAATGATGAGAGTTGTCCGGACATAGGACGAGCTGTCTATTCCCCCTCACTGGAGGCTAGATGACCCACTTGTCAAGTTGTGGAAGGATTTTCAGGCAGGTTTGGGTTGGACTAGATGGCCTGGGAGGTCAATCAATCAATCAATCAATCAATCAACATTGATTAACCACCTACTGTGTGCCAGGCATTGTGTTAAGGGTTGAAGATATAAAAAATACCTGACAGTCCCTGCCCTCAAGGAGCTTACAATCTAATGGGGGAAATAACATGCAAGAAGATATATACGAATAAGCTAGATTCAGGATAGTTAATAATTAACAGAAGGAAGGAACTAAAATTAGGAAGGATTAGAAGATACTTCCTATAAAAGATAGGATTTTATTTAGGACTTGAAGGAAGCCAGGCAGTGGAGGTAAGTAAGGAAGGAGTGAATTACAGGCATGGAGTGTAGCCAGTGAAAAAGCCCATGGGATCCAAATCTTTATTCTGTGGAGTAGGCAGAGCCAAGGGCATGCCGGTAAATGTTTAATAATCGGCTCTCCAAAAGGGAAAAAATGTTCTCAACATATTTTAAAATTTATTCTGTATTATTAACATTTTCTCAACTTTAATCACTTAATCACTTTCTTATCTCTAAACAATCAACGAAACAATAAACCAAGCCCTAATTTGTAGCCTTTGCTGATTTCTGGGGTGGAAATACACACACTGAAAATTTCACAATCAGTTCCAAGCAGATCAGAGCTAGCTCCAGCACACCCCTGGGCAGAGCCCTACTCGGTGACAGGGAGCATACAGGACAGCCTGAGAGACCAGGATCGGGCACTGGGCAAAGTGGAGTCTTGGAAGGAAACAGCACTGGACCAAATAATGTCTCAGATCCCTTCCAACGAGGGCATCCAGTGACTTCCAATCTGGTATTCTTTCCACTATATCTACACTTCTCTGTACCCTAAGCTACAGCCAAACTGGACTGAACACCCTACGTTTTCCCACCTCCCTAACTTTACTCCCCATTTCCTATGCTTGGAATGTCTTTCCTTCTCATTATCTATCGAATCACCATCTTTTAAATGTCTCCTGCAATGCTAACTCCTCCATGAAGCTTTCCCTGATTTTTAACCCTCCAGTCAGTCCCAATCTTTTCCCCTCCTCAGACCACTTTGTTTTATACCCCCTCCTGGTTAATTTATCACATATTAGCTTGCATATTAGTTATCTGGATAGGTGTTCTGCTTCCTCTTCTGACCATCAGCTACATGAGAGCAAAAACTGGGGGCTGTCTAAACTCAGTATCTCTCCCTGGTATAGAGCACAGCATTCTTCACTCAATAGAGACTTAGAACATGTTTGTTCAGTTGAATTCCATTTGAGTCTGTGGGAGGAGGGCTTCCCTTTTCTATTCAGGATTACCATGCTCGAGGATAACTCAGAATCTTTCTTGGTTTTACACACACACACACACACACACACACACACACACACACACACACACACCCCAAAAAAATAAGAATCAGGATCTTGGCACCACACTTCTGAAAGGTTGCCAACCCCAGAGCTATACAGATGTAGGTTATAATTACTACTGTGTGTGAATGTGTGAGTGTGTCATAGACATTCTGATTGCTCACTGGCCTTTTTTGGCCCCCTACACATACACACACACACACACACACACACACACACACATACACACATCCTATCAACAAACAGCCTGATCTCCTAACAAGACAGACAGCTCCAGCTACATCTGTGGAGGTGGTTGAGGTTTGAACAACTGAGTGTTCAGGCCTCCTGGGAGTCCTAGCAGAAGTGGACAATCAAGTGGAGAAAGAAAGAATCAGAATGCAGCTGATTAGCAGACTAGAGACAACACACCCAAACTGGCCAGCGTGAGTCTGGATGAGCACGAATGTTGCTAAAATGAAGGAATGATGGCCCAAGGATAGTCATTCCAACATCCTGAGGTTGTGATTGGAACTGGTCCGTTTTTCTTTCGGTGTACCTGGCTGTTCTTGATGCGTGCATGGGAGTGAATGACATCCAAGAAAATTCTCTCTGCCTGTTGGTCTGGAGGTGTGCTGCCATATGCTTGGCATATACTTAATTACCATCATGCAGCTGTACTCCCCTCCCTCCGTCTGTGTTATAGAGTATACTCCTACCTCAAGCAGGAGGCCCCAAATTCCTATTTATTAAAATAATTGCTTTTCAAACTAGGTGCTGAGAAGAATGAGCACCAGGCCAAGAAGTACCATCTTTAGGACAAGTTGCCAAACCCTTCAGCTTCTTTGTTCAGGGAACTGACCAGGCCATGACCCTAGGATAGCCTTTCAGCTTGCCAAGGGTCTGGGTTGCTGCTACTGCTGCTGCTGCTGCTCTTCTTTTCTGGAAGGTCCCAGTGAGAAGGACTTAGAGCAGTTGGATAATCATTTCCTGAGGGTTCCCTTGTTGTCCCTCTGTGTGATGGGTGCTGTCAGAACAGAAACATTGTTAGCCACGGGACGAGCCATGCTCACATGGTCAGGCCCCAGAGAACAGATGGGCTCGTCAGGATGGAGCGGGCCTAAGCATCATGAGGGGTAAAAGGCCAGACAAGCAGGTTGTTAACCTCAAGGAAGCCCAACAGCCATCAGCAGTGAATCAATGTCCAGGCAGGTTGAGAATGTGGCCAGAAATAAGGGCTAAAGAACAAGTCTCTAGGCTCTATGATGACTGGAAGAACAGGGAAGGAATTGGACTGGTACCAGGCAGAAAGTTCAGCCACTGGGCAAAGGCTGTCATGGCTCAATCTATAGGATCATGGGATTTAAAACTAGAAGGAATTTCAAAGATCATCTAGTCCAACCCCCTTTATTTTAATAATGAAAAAATGAAGGCCAGGAAAAATAAAATGACATCTATAATCACCTGATAGATAATTATACTCAATATATTATTACTCAATGAGTAAGTGCCAGAGCCAGGATTTGAATCCAAGTCCTCTGAAAATTCCTGGTCGCAGAGGCAGCTAGGTTGGTACAGTGGATAAAGCACCAGCCCTGGATTCAAGAGGACCTGAGTTCAAATCTGGTATCAAACACTTGACACTTACTAGCTGTGTGACTGTGGGCAAGTCACTTAACCCTCATTGCCCTATTTTAAAAAAAAAGAAAGAAAAGAAAAGGAGAGGAGAGGAAAGGAAAAGGGAAAGGAAAAGGAAAAAAAGAAAATTCCTAGTCTCCTTCCCCTAGAAGGAGGCAGCTGGGCAAAGCAGCAAAACCACAGAACTCTATAATCAGAAGACTCAGATTCAAGTCTTGCTAGATAAGTGACAATGGACAAGTCATTTAACCACCCTGACCATCAGTTTCCTCATTTTCTAATAAGCGGTTCTATGGCATTAATGCACAGAGGGCCAACCTTGAAGTCAATAAGAATCTAGGTTCACAGCTTGCCTCTCTGAAACGTACTAGCTACAAATCTCTCCTCCATCCTCCACATGGCTGCCAAAGTGATTTTCCTAGAAGCACATAACAAACACTTCATAAATGCTTGTTGATAGCTGGATCGATCGATTGGCCATGGAGCAAGTCACTGAGACTCTCATTGCCCGGGAAAGCTCTCTAAAGAGAATAATTTAGAGAGGAGAAGAGAATAAGCATTTATTAAGCACCTACTATGTGCCAGGCAGGTCAGATCAGGAGGCACAGTGGATGGAGTGCTGGGGCTCTGAGTCAGGAAAACTCCTCTTCCTTAGTTAAAATCTGGCCTCAGATACTTCCAAACTGTGTGATCCTGGTCAAGTCACTTAACCCTGTTGGCCTCAGTTTCCTTACCTGTAAAATGAGTTGAATAAGGACATGGCAAACCATCCCAGTATCTTTACCAAGAAAATTCCAACTCGGGTCATGAAGAGTAGCTGAAAACTACTAAAGAACAACAAAATGATCCAGGCACTGTGCAGTGCACTTTATAATTATGATCTCACTTGAGATAAAGGCTGTTAACTCCATTTTAGAGTTGAGAAAACTGAGACAAACAGAAGTCAAATGACTTGCCCAGAGTCACACAGCTAGTAAGTAGTGCTTAGCACAGTGCTTGGCCCATGTAAAGTGTTACATCCATGTTAGCTATTAATATTATTATTAAGTGCCCAAGCAGAACTTGAACCCAGGTTTTTCTGATTTCCAGGCCTGTTCCATCTCCTGCCCCACAGCATCTCTCCCTAGAGCTCTACATAAGTGAGAATGCTCGTGACTGTTATTCATTCAGGCTGTTTGTTACAAGGGATGTACCAGCCAGGGCTTTGTTAGAAAGGATCAGGAGATAACTCAGCTGCTGGAATGGGGACTCAAGATCAGAGAGGTGCCGGCAGCAAGGGTAATTGATTGACCCTAAGAGATACAGACTTATAGACCCAAAGGAACCTTAGACTTTATATGTTCCCATGTTTAGGAGGAGTAGGGACCCAGAGACTAGATCTTTAAGAGTCAGTAGATGAGGGGCAGCTAGATGGCGCAGTGGATAGAGCACCAGCCCTGGATTCAGGAGTACCTGAGTTCAAGTCTGGCCTCAGACACTTAACACTTACTAGCTGTGTGACCCTGGGCAAGTCACTTAACCCCAATTGCCCCTCAAAAAAAAAAAGAGTCAGTAGATGAGGAGACTCAGCCTCACCAGGCTGAGAGACAAAAAAGCAGGTGACAAGGAGGCGGCAGAAATGAGGTGCCCAAGGACAGCGCCATCCTTGTTTCAGGGTTTTCATATCGTTTTGAGTCTGGCCTAAGTCCAAGAAAGAGCTGAATGGAGAAGAGAAAGAGAGCTGGACTTGGAGATCTGGGTTCAAATCCCTCTTTAGATATCACTGGTTGTGTGACCCTAGGAAGTCACAGGATAGTGGATTTCAAGCCTGAAGGAACCCTAAAGACCATCTTACCCAGCCATCTCATTTTTCCAAATAAGGAAACCAAGACCCAAATCAAGGAAATGACTTGCTCAGGAAAGTTAAATTTCTTCATGTCGGAGGCAGCAAGGTGGTGTGCTGGATATAGCACAGACCCTGGAGTCAGAAGGGTCTGAGTTCAAATCTGGACTCAGATACTAGCTGCGTGACCTTCAGCAAGTCATTTAACACTTATTACCTTCAAAAGGAATGAATGAATTAATGAAGTGAATGAATGGATGAATGAATGAATGGATGGATGGATGATGTGAATGGATGAATGGATGATGTGAATGAATGAATGGATGATGAGAATGAATGAATGAATGAATGAATGAATGAATGAATGAATGAATGAATGAATGAATGAAATCGCTAATGTTGAAGCCAGGATTTGAAACCCTTTTCTTCCCAAACCCAAGTCAGGTGCCTTATCTACTATCTCAAGCTGCTGGATACATCATCTAATCCCTCTAAATCTCAAGCAACTCTCTTAAACCATGATTTATAGACAGTTTTGATCTGTGTCTGGTAGAGGGAATTCACACACTGATGGATGCTCATTGAATTGAAATGAATCAGTGAAATCACTGGTCTCACAACCACGTTCTGGCAGTGATGCAGTCATAGACTATACTGAGCACATCATGAGGATGTCTGCGTGCTTTTCCTAGAACTTGGTCCCCTGCTCTCCTCTCTCCTTGCTCTCCCCAGGTTCACTCCTATGCCTGGAATATACTCCCTCTTTCCCTCACCTCTTACTAGCCCTACATGACTCAGTTCATGTGCCACCATGTCCTGTAGAGAAGACTGGAAAGACTTCTCTTCTTCTGCAAATAATAATTTACGTACTTATCTCTTTACATGTCACATTCTCCCAGTAGAATGTAAGTTCCTTGAGGACAGGACTGTTCTTCATATTGACGTTGTATCAATCCCCAGTGCCCACCACAAGTGCCTGGAAATGGTTGTTTTTTTCAGTCGTATTTGAATTTTTGTGACCCCCTTTTCTTGGCAGGTATACTGGAGTGCTTTGCCATTTCCTTCTCCAGCTCATTTGACAGATGAGGAAACTGAGGCAAATAGGGTGAAGTGATTTATCCAGGATCACACTTTTAGTAAGTGTCTGAGACCAGATTTTAACTCAGGAAGAGTTCAGGAAGTGGTCTGACACTCTATCCACTGTGCCACCTAGTTGGAAAATAGTAGATGCTTAGGGGCAGCTAGGAGGTACAGTAGATCAAGCACTGGCCGTGGATTCAGGAGGACCTGAGTTCAAATTTGACCTCAGGCACTTGACATTTACTAGCTGTGTGACCCCAGGCAAGTCACTTAACCCTCATTGTCCTGAAAAAAAAATAGATGCTTAATAAATACTTATTAGATTGGAGGGGTGAGGGTGATGGTATATAGATCATCCATTTGTCAGTTGCATACTGTGTATAAATAATATGGATGATGTAGGGAAGCAGTGGAACCCACTGGACAGAGCAATGACTGGAGTAAGAGGCCCTGAATTCAAATCCTACTGCTTATATTTACCACATGTGTTGAACAGTTCTTGTCAGCTCCCTTGCTCTTATATTCCTTATCTGTAAAATGAAAGGGTTGGAGCAGGGAGCCTCAGAGTTCCTTTCCAGCTCTAAATCTATGATTGCAAATGGTATGATAGCCCTGCTTTTACCTAGCCTCCAGCCTCACTGAGAGAGAAGGCAGACAGTCAACAAGAGATTCAGCAAACCTTAAATAAGTCCTTAATACATGAGGGGCAGCAAGGCACAGTGAATAGACAGCTACCCTCTAAAAAAAAAAAAGAACCTGAATTCAAGTTCTGTCCCTGACATACCCTGTCTAGGTGACCCTGGACTAGTCACTTAACATTTTAGCACGCCAGGAAACTCACCTGAGGAAATCATAGGTCCAGTCCCTGACCCCAGCTGCAGGGCATAAGGAAAGGTAAATAATGATATAAGGTGGGGCAGCTAGATGGCGCAGTGGATAAAGCACTCCGCCCTGGATTCAGGAGTACCTGAGTTCAAATCCAGCCTCAGACACTTAACACTTACTAGCTGTGTGACCCTGGGCAAGTCACTTAACCCCAATTGCCTCACCAAAAAAAAAAAAATTTAATAATTATATAAGGCAACAGTCGCAAAAAAATGTCACAAAAAGTACTTTGTGGATGCTGTTGGCTCTCCTTTAATGCCCAGTTTGTGGTATAGACAAGGGGTACGTCATCCGGGCACAGGGTAAATTTGCTTAGCTCCATTGTTGGTCATTTTTTGTTTATTTATTATTTTTTTTTAAAATATTTATTTATTTATTTTGCGGGGCAATGGGGGTTAAGTGACTTGCCCAGGGTCACACAGCTAGTAAGTGTCAAGTGTCTGAGGCCGGATTTGAACTCAGGTACTCCTGAATCCAGGGCCGGTGCTTTATCCTATTTATTATTTTTAAATGAATAATTGGCAACAAAATTTTTGCTTGGGGCTCCTCTCCTGGCTCCTAACCCCAGGCTATCCTGCTTTCTAAGGGCAGCTAATGTGGACTCAGGGCATTTAGCTTTAGCCTAAGGAAGTAAGCCTCCTTCCCAAAAAACCTACAAAGCATTTGAAAGCCAAAAGTTCTCCTCTCTAGGTATAGATAATGGAGAGTTGCCTGGAGGGCATTTCTGGGCAGCAAGTGCTGGTGAGGCCCTGGGGAAAGGGATGGTGGCAGGACTCGATCATTGACCCCCTGGCTTGGCTCCAGCTTCGAGCTCCAGAGACGGGGTCTTCCTTAACAAGCAGCTTCCCTTCCTCCTTTCTAGAAATGACCACATCACAGGGAGGGGGACTGGAGAGAGCTGTGTGAAGGGCTGTTTAGTCACTGATGAAGATGCTATTCTTAGCACCAAGGCAATTTGTGCTTCTCTAATCAGGGAGCAGGGAGCAGGCCAGCTGGGATTGCAGGAGAATTCAAGATTCCGGGAGGAGCCTGGGAGGAAAAGGGCTGGCATCCTTCAGTTCCTAAGAATCGAAGGCTTAGGGAGCGTGGTGAAGGCCCACTGGTCTCCATTTCCAGAGAGGACCAGACAAGGGAAGATGGAAGGAAAATACAGCAGGGAGGGGGCCAGGCTTCTTAGCAGGAGAGAAGTAGGGTTATAGGTTATAGGTCATAACCTATAGTTATAGGTTGTGGGTTTTGGGTGCAGAAACCCCAGGGCTGGGTTGGCTGACCTCACAGAAAAGTTCAAGCAATGAGAGAATGAGTCAGGTTTTAGTGAAGGCAGGACGGGGAGACTGAGGCAAACAGAAACACAGTTTGGGGCAAAAGGCAGAGTCTGGTGTAAGCTTTCTGAGGGCAGGAACTGTCTTTTGCCTCTTTTTGTGTATCTAATGCTTAACATAGTTCCTGGAACATAGTAATTCAGTCACTTGTCAGTCATGTCTAACTCTTCATGCCCCCATTTGGGTTTTTCTTGGCAAAGATACTAGAATGGTTCGCCATTTCCCTCTCCAGCCCATTTTACAGATGAGGAAACTGAGACAAACAGGATTAAGTAATTTGCCCAGGGTCACACAATTTAAAAGTGTCTGAGGCCAGATTTGAACTCATGAAGATGAGTCTCACTGACTTCAGGCCTGGCTCTCTATCCACTGTGCCACCTAGCTACCCATCACATATAATACATGCTTAATAAATGTGTATTTGATATGAAAGTAGATGCAAGGACAACATAGTAGTATTTGTACAGGTAGACATGAGAGATAAATCCTGAGATAGGTGTGAACTTTAGAGATTAGCCTGACCTGAGGGAAGCTTATTAGCCAGTGGTCCAAACTGAATCTAAGACCTGGGGCATCTACTGAGAAGTAGCATTATACCGGGATGAGAGCACAAGACTTAGATTTCGAAAACTTCAGTTTAAATCCCAGCACTCACATGTATACCAGCTGTGTGACCTCCATCATCAGAAAGTCACTAAAACTGCACTGGACCTTAGTTTCCACATCTCCAAAATGGGTTGACTCACAGGATCATAGACTTAGTGCTGGAAAATTGACATTAGAGCTCATCTAGTGCAACATCCCTCATTTTACAGATGAGAAACTGAGACACAAGTAAAGTAACCTGCCCAAGATCCCACAGACAGTCACAAAGTGGGTACTTGAACAAAGATCATCTTACATCAAATCCAGCCATGTTTTCACGGTACCCCTGCTGCCTCTGTGCCTAATTTACAAGTCATAAAGGCAATGTGGGGCAGTGGCTAGAGCACTGGGCTTGGAGTTCTGAAGACCTGAGTTCAAATCCTCAAACATTTGATAGCTGTATAACACCCACCATACCCAGAAGTCACTTAACCTCTCCGAAGGTTAGATTCCTCATCAATAAAATGAGGGAGGTGGACTAATGAGCTCTAAGGTTTCTTGCAGTTCTAAATCTGTAACCCCACGACTGGGGATCACATGAGGTTCCCCCTGCAGGGGCCAGGAGGCCAGAAGAGTTCTTGATAGTGATGCAGACATTGTGGGAATCTTGGAGACATGACCCCAAGCTGGGTCTTCCTAGTCCCAGCCTTGTCTCCACCTCTCCATGTGCCTGAGGATTGAGTCCAGGCTTCTCTCTTTTTTGCCTGGCACCTCATCAGAAGAGGCAGCTTGCCAAATTGAAAGTCTTATGCCATCTCCAAGCAACACCAAGTTTGGCCTCAGCCAGTCAGGGGAAGGGGGAAAAAATTAATGTTAAGAGTTATCGAGGATTTTTTTTTCAATGTTGTAGCAGACGCCCAACTGTGGGGAGGTTTGCTGGGTCTAGACTCTATCCAAACCCAGTCAATAAGACTTCAACCTCCCAGGGATGCATCTGTGCTTGGAATAGACAAACAAGCAAGAGCCTGCACCTTCCCAACCAATGCCTCCACTGCTGAGGGTTAAGGGGATGAGAAAGAGGAGCCTTTGGTTGAAATCTGGTTATGTTATTTGACCCTTCCCTCTCTCTTCTGCCTATCAGTTGTCAGGTTTTGTCTATCCCATTCATTCAATAAATTCCATATTCTGCTGATTTCAATTAGTTACCAAGTCCTGTTGATTCCACTCTCACATCCCTCCAAAGTATTCCCCATGTCATCTGCTCCACTGCACCCCCACTCCTACCCTCCCCCCTCCCCCTTCCAATTCCATCCCTGACTGCTCCCCTGATACAGGCACACATGTCACCCAACTGTATTAGAGCCTTTCTCTTCACCATCTCCCTTCTCTGATGCATCCTTTATATTGTGGCTAGATCCCTCTTTCAATTGCATAGATCTACTCAGAAATCTGCAGTTTCTTTATTGCCCACTGAGTAAAGTTCAACTTCTTTATAGCCTGGCATCACCGTCCTTCCTAACCTTACTTATCCCTTTCCTGAATGCCCAATATACCACCTTGTATCTCTCCATCTCCATGTCTTTGCTCACAGTATTCCCTGTGCTTGGAATGTCTTCTATCCCTTATTTAATCAGACTAAAGAATTAACCTCCAGGAAGCCTTCCCTGATTCTGCTGCTACACCCCCCCACACACCCCCCCCACATACTTCCCTTATGGATTCACAAAATGACGACAGCAACAATAATAAAAATGGTATTATTATTGTAATTATAAAGCAAACATTTATATAATATAAAAGCCCTCTTTTTTATCCTTATAACAACTCTGTAAATGTGGAGAAGGGGAAAAAAGTATTTATTAAGCACCTACTATGTGCCAGGCACTGTGGTAAGTGCTTTACAAATGTGATCTTATTTGATCCTCACAACAAGCCTGGGAGGCAGGAGCTAATATTACCCCATTTTACAGTTGAGGAAAATGAGGTTGGTATTAAGGGACTGGCCCAGGGTGTGGGCAAGTGACTTCTGAAGTGACCCAAATCCAGAGTCTCCTCGTTGTCTAAATCAAAGGGAATTCAGAGTTTAGTTTAATCAGACTAGGCACAAGTGAGATGTCCCTGGGAGTTAGTTCAGAGGTAGTTCTCCCAACAGATAGCCCATGATCCTGTTTTGTTCCAGAATTGAAATGAAAGTGGGAGGATGTAAGACTCTTAGGCAGAGGGGGAAAGGGTAGCAAGAAGAGCTCAGGCCACAGACCACTGGGCAAGGAAGGTCTGACTGCTTTGACTCTGGAGGAGTCTCAGGCTTGAGGGCCAGAGTCTTAAGGTGCTTAATGAATGAAAAAAGGGGCAGAGAGAAAAATAAGCAGCAAACTTTGAAAGAAGGTAGTCTTTAAGGTTTACATCAAAGGTGAGCTCTATCCAGTACCTACCAAATCACTCTTTTCTCCAGGCTCACAGGGAGTTTCAGATGCCATCCAAGAATACCTGCTCCTGGTCTCCATAAATGAGACTGTGCCCTGAAGTCCTTCCTAAGTGCCTTGGTGGTTCTTAGGAAGAAGTGACCCCCAAAGGGAAAAATAGCAGGATGGCAGAGTATCTCCAAGGCCTGCTCTTCCACCCGGCCCTTTATACCCATTATTGCTCCCCTTATCATCAAGTCCCTGGTTCATTCAGTTGATCAACAGATATTCAGTGAGTACTCATCATGGCTGAGTTAAACACCAGGATAAATGAGACATGACCTCTGACCCCAAGGCCCCAGAGGGCAGAACCTTAGGTAGGAATTGCAAAAAAAGACACATTTCATCTTTGACTTATCCAGAAGTGGAATGGACTGTTTCAGGAGGTGGAGAAACCATCTTTCCATGAGACTGGATGAACACAGGAACATGGCAGAGGGGATCCTTGCTCAGGCACTGGCGGTCCTGGGGGACCTCTGAAGTAGCCTTTGAGTTCTGAGATTCTGTACATTTATAGCCCAGCTGGAGGAGATCAGACATTCACCTAGGAGAAAATAATCAATTTAAAAAGCAAGTACTAGGTACTTATATGTTCCAGGAACTGTGTCTTGTAAGTGCTGGGGATGAAAGGAAAGGTAAAAACAGTTCCTGTCCTCAAGGAGGTTACATTCTTTTTTTGTTTTTGTTTTGTTTTGTTTTTAGACTTTTATTTTCCAAATTACATGTAAAAGCAAATTTTGACATCAATTATTTTTAAACTTTGTGTTCCTACTTCTCTTCCTCCCTCCCCTACCCCCCACCCCAAGAATTCAAACAATTCAACATAAATTATACATGAGTAGTCATGGAAAACAATTCTACATTATCTAGGTTTTGAGAGAAAACAGATAAAAACAAAACTTCAGATTAAGGAATTGTCAAAAAGCAATGCTCCAATATAACTCTGAAGAACTTATGAAAATTGCAGTCCATCTACAGAGGAAGAACTGATGGTATCTGAAAAAAAGAGATTATATTCTAATGGGCAATACAACACAGACAGACAGAGAAGATGGAAAGTATCCATAGAGAGGAAGGCACTGGAACCTAGGGGAATCAGGAAAGGCTTCCTGGAGAAGTTGACACTTGAGATGAGTCTTGGAGGAAGCCAGGACTCTAAGAAGCAAAGATGAGGAAGGGGGGGGGGTATTCCAGGAATGAAGGCAGTACAAAAGAGATGAGGCTTCATGTGAGGAAGAATAATGGGAAGTATGGATGGATTGTAGAGAGCGTAGAGGGGAGGAGTATTCTGAAAGACTAGAAAGAAGGGGGCGGATTGTGAATCGGGAGCCACGGAGGGTTGTTGAGCAAAGGAATGACTGGCTTTTTAGGAAAATCACTTTGTGGTTGTATGGAGGCTAGATTGGTGTGGGGAGAGACTTGAGGCAGGGAGGACAATTATGAGGCTTCCAGCAGAAAACACTTCAAAGGAGGAGCCAGATGATTGGTTCAGAAACCAATCCAACTTTCTAGAAAAAGCCTTTCTCCCTGGTCTTTAATCTTCATGCCTTCTCTCCCTCTGATTCATCTTGCATATATCTTGTTTTTACAATGTCTCCCCACTTAGACTCTAAGCTCCTTGAGGGCAGGGACTGTCTTTTGCCTTCTCTGTATTCCCAGGGCTTAGCACAGCGCCTGGGCACAAAGTAAGTGCTTAATAAATGCAGGTTGACTGACAAGTAGTACTGTAGAGATTCAAAGGAGGGAGACTTCACTTCGAGCTGGGGTGATCAGGGAAGGCTGTAGGGAAGCAGGATGAGCTCTGAAAAAAGCAGATCCGACAGGTGGAGGGTACTCCACGGAGGCTGATGAACAAACAAAAGCTTAGAGGTGAGAATAATCATTGTTTGTTTGTTTTCTAAGTCCAGCTTGACTGGATCATTCACATAAGGGACTAATGAAGGAATAAGATTGGATATATAATTCAATGACAATTTATGAGATTTGAATGCCAACCTGGGGGCTCTATACTCTCTCCTGTGTGCTGCAGGAAGCCACAGAAGGTTTCTAAGCATTTCCCTAAAAGGATACAAACAGTATCCTCAGAAAAATTAGTCTGGGAGAGACGTACTTCATGGATTAAAGGGGAAAGAAGGAAACAAGCATTTGCTAAGCATCTATTTTTTTATTATTACCGTGGGCCAGGTGCTGTGCTAAGAACTTTACAAATATTCTAGGAGGCATCTAGGTGGAGCAGTGAATAAAGCACTGGCCCCGGATTCAGGAGGGCCTGAGTTCGAATCCAGCCTCAGACACTTGACACATACTAGCTGTGTGACCCTGGGCAAGTCACTTAACCCTCATTGCCCTGCCAAAAAAAAAAACCCACAAATATTCTCTCATATGAATGATCCTCACAACAACCCTGGGAGGTGGGTTCTATTATTTTCCCCACTTTACAGATGAGGAAGCTGAAGTGCCTTGTCCAGGGTCACACAGCTAGTAAGTGTCTGAGGTCAGATTTGAATTCAGCTCTCTAACCTCTGCATCAGGTAGCTTCCTGAGACGATGTATGTAAAATGTTTTGCAAACCTAAAGTGCTATATAACAGTTTCATAAGAAATTATAAGATTATGTGAGTTTATAGCCTACATATATATGATGACACATTTATTAATGAATACTATTGCTATTATTGTTAACACTAATAACAAATTCATAACCATGATATGATTCTAGGATTCTGTAAGGGGCAGCTAGGTGGTGCAGGAGGTAAAGCACCAGGCCCAGAGACTGGAAAACCTGAGTTCAGATCCAGCCACAGACACTTACTTAGCTGTGTGACCCTGGGCAAGTCACTTAACCCTATTTGCCTCAGTTTCCTAATCTGTCAAATGATCTGAAGAAGGAGACGGCAAACCATTTCAGTATCTTTGCCAAGAAAACCCCAAATGGGGTCATGAAGAGTCAGACTGACTGAAACAACTGGACAACAACAGGATTCTACAGGGTCCCAATCAACTGAACAGAGTCAGGGCAGTTGACGTTAAACAGAGATATAATCAAGGAGGTGGCCAGTATCAGAAAGGCATGACAAAGGTAGTAAGGACCCATTATTCATCCACTGATTCATTCAACAGACATTTATTACCTCCTATATGCAGAACTTTTTACCATTCATCAAAGTATCCAGGGTTCAGGAACAGGACTCCAGTCCTAGGCACAGGGCCACAGGACCCAATTACTGGGGAAATGGGTATCAAGCAAGAGCTTCGTCACAAAAAGCAAGCCAAAGACCAATTTCTGGAAACCGAGAATGAGGTCAGAGTGGGTCAGCAGCCAAGCTGTGGATTACTTCATCATTCTGTTCCCCAAGGCTTGGGCAAGGGGGAGTTAAATGACTTTTCTCACTGAGTTGTTAGACTGGGGACCCAGGCTGATCATTATAGACAAAACAAAGAAAATTATGCAGGGTGGGCCCAAAGAAATAAAGTGAGATAGGCCCATGGAGCCACACACATAGAGTAGTTGGCATAGTGGATAAAGTGTAGACATGGAGTCAAGAAGACCCGACTTCCAATCCTGCTTCAGACACTTACTTGCTATGTAACCATAGGCAAGCCACTTCACCTCTATCTATCTCAGGTTCTATATCTATAAAATGGGAATGGTAATAACAGCTACCTCATGGGGTTGTCTCAAACAAGGCAATATATAAAAATGCTTTGGAAACTTTAAACTAAATAAATGCTCCCTACCAATTGTGATGACGGTGAAAGTGATAATGGTGATGATCATGACATGCAGACCAGAGGAAAAGGTCTTTCTGGCTATGGAGATGGGGAGAAAGAAGAGGAAAAGGGAAGGGATGGTTAGATTGGGGAAGGCTGGGAAAACATCTGCAAAAATCTGTTGAAGAAGACAAGTAGGACAAGTCCTCAGCTGTGTTCCAATCATTGTAGGGAAAGTTGGCTCCATCTTTCCTCACCCAACGTCCACACCCAGCTTTCTCCTTCAGCAACTTCCTAGAGATCCTGCTGGCTCTTTTCAGATTCAGCAAGAACCCATGACTCTTCTGTTTTTTTCATCCTCTGATCCCCAACTGCTGTGAACAATTAAGCCCACGAAGGCCATTAGCACTGAAGGGCTTGTATTGATTAAGAATAATTATATTTACTCTTTGGCAGTATAAGGCCTGGTGAGGAATATTTTTGGTTAATCGCTCCTTAGTCACAGGAATTGGATCTCCTCATCAGCTCCCATGTAGATTATTGTCTTGTCCCTCATCCTCATTATTACTGAGTAACAGCCAATCCTTGCTAAAGGCTCAGTCCACTCTGGACCCTGCAAACAGCCGAAAGAATCCAACCCCCTGCTCTCTTACAGCTTCCATTTTAGAAAGAAGCATGGAGATAGCCCCAGTGGGTGGTTGGGCTATTGCTCTCTTATCCTGGATAAGAGACATTCTTGAACCCTGAACTCACTCCCTCCCCTCCCCTTCCTCTAATGGCTAGAGCCATGCAAAGAGAGAGCCTTCATTCTGTTACACTATAGTTCGTTCGAGGCCCTTGGCGATTTGACATCCTTCTCCTTCCACCATAAAAAGATGAAAACAAACACATAAAACATATAAATTCTAGACAGAAAAGATACACACAGGCATTTCTCCTTCCTGTTGTGTTCCCAAACTGGAGAATTCGTGCATTCACCACCCACAATCTTTTATCTGGGACTCCCTCTCTCCCCCAGCCCCACCTCTCTGTTTCCTTTGAAATCCTGGCATCTTTTTTTTTCCTGGATGGTTATTAAGGAAATTGAGGTTGAGGGTGAGGGAGAAAGGAACATCAATGGAACTTCCAAGGCAAAGAAGACAGGGAGACCACCCATTACCTCCCCTGTCCCCCTCCGCACAACACACACACACACACACACACACACACACAAAACCCCTGTCCCCACTGCTATGTGACTTGAAAATTATCTCTTTATATTTAGCTATAACAATGGGGGGGGTAATTCTGTGATTTTAATTAACATTGTAAAATAGAACCAAATTAGTAATTACAGCCCAGAGTACTAGTGTACAGTAGGTAGTTTGGGGTGGGGACGGATAAGGGAGGCCCCAAGTTTGAGGGGAATGTTATATTTGCAAACAGAGCTCCCATTCTGTTGCAGTTGGGTTGGCCTCAGTCCCCTGGATTTTCATTAACTTCTCTCCCAACCCCCTCTCCAGTCCCTGAGTTGCAGAATGGCTTGAGCATAGCCCTGAAACACAATCGAGAAGGGGCCTCATTCAAAGCCTCTTAATGGCATCAAAAAGGGCAGGATGAAATAAAATGCCGATAAAGGAAAAGAAAAAGCCCAGCTTCTCCCAAACGGCCTCTGGGGCTCCTGTCAGGAGAGCAGAGACAGATGAGTTTTATTTTTAACCCAGAAGGAAATATTTACTTTCCTCGCAGGCCTTGAGCCGTGTCCCATTTTCCAAGCGAACAGAGAGCTTGGGGTCCAGGCCATATGGTCTATACCGGAGGGAATGGCCAGTCCTGGCCTCCTCCTGCTACTGCTGCTCCCATTAAAAAATATCAAGGGAATGCAAGTGTTCACCACATCCATGTTTTCCTAATGGAAGCCCATCAGGGTCTGGCCTTTGCTACCTCAAGGAGGCCATAAATACATCTGAGTGATTGCACATGGTCAACCCAGGGCATTGTCCTATGAACCAACTCCTAGGAACCAGGTGTTAGTGAACCATGACCCATTTCGGTTCAGAAAACACTTATTCAATGCCAACTGTGTGCAGGGTATAGTGCTAGGTGCCAGGGATACAAAGCCCCCCAAACCCAGAATAGTATCTGCCCTCTAAAAGCTTACATCCTACTCTCAAACGTTCAAAGGTTAAGTTTTTTATGCCCAGCAGAACCTGAAATAAGGAATATGGTTTCCACCTGGATCATCCTCCTCCTTGTCCCAAGGCAGGTGCCATCCCAAGGAAAGGCCTTCAGAGAACTTGGGACCAGAGGCACAATAATCTAATTACTGTCCATAGCTTCTCAGGACCTGTTTGTTCATCCAGAGAATGAGGGGGTTAGATGAAATCTGAGATATATTCTCTGATTCATACAAAATGCTCTTGTAATTTAGCTTGGACAGCTAAACCGACTGGGTGTTCTAGAGAGCAGAAGAGAGGGTAGACATGTGTATAGGGGTAAGGATAGGAGCGCAGCTCCAGCCAAGAAGAGAAAGGAGAAAGGGGTGGAAATCAGGACTTTTTAGGCTCCTGGATAGGGGCAACAGAAAATTTAGCCCCACCTAGGAGCCAAACTACTCCAACTCAACTGGCGGAAGAGGCTTCTCTTTGGGGTTGCCCTGTTTTGTCATAAGCAACCTCTCCTAGAAGGCAGCTGGTCACTCCAAACTAGGGTGATGGGAAGTAGACAAAAGACCAAAAGAAAAATTCCTCAAAATAGTATGTGACTAGACTATGGTGATCCCCTCACAGTGGCAATGGCTGTCTGGTTGAAATCTGGATGGATGTCATTCATGCCTCGCTTTTCCTATCCTGATGTGTGCCGGAGGGTAAGAGTCACCCTCCCACACCTACCTCTCCCCCCACCCCCATCAATGCTATTTTCCCGACTGTACCGAAGGAGGGCAGGTGGTCATTTGCTTAAGAAGGTTCACAGGGGATAGGTGGGTAGTGTGGACAGCTGGGATCTGTCCTGAGTCCTAGTGCTGACTCACAACCCTGATGAGCCATCCAGCACCCTTGGCGGTGGTGCCATATGAAAAATCCCACCTTCCCTGAGAAAGCCCAGCTCATCCAGAGTGAAACTGGATTTAGGACAACTGGGTCCGGTCCCTGTCTGACATTTGGGACCATAACCAAAGCATATAATACTTCTCTAGTGCCTTGCTTTCCGGCTGCCCTTCTTCCCTCCAGGACACTACAAAGATCAATTAAGTACCAAATTCGTGTCCAGCAGGAGGCAAGCCCCAAAGTGCTGCAGATGGGTCACCAATTTATTACTCACCCACAGATAATGGAAAATTGTCTATGGCAACACAACTGTGTAAATCATCGCATAGTTGCTCCCGTAGCTCGTAATCCTCTCCCACGTTCTGATGACAGGACTAGCCATCCCAAGGCAATCTTCTTGGTTCCCCGTTCTTTCTGTTCCCTAATGAAACTGAGTGTCAAACAAAGCATTAGAGGACTTGAAACTTTAACATGAAATGAAGGCTTAAGCTGAAATGTGAAGCAAAGGAAGAAAAATGCTTATGGGGGACAATCGGTGAGACATAGAAATGTCATTCAACAATAAACAGCAAAGGTTTAATTGTCTGCTCTGTGTAAGTTAACGACGCTGCATGCTGGGGCTAGGAATTCGATTCAAAGAGTCCTTGTTAGCTCCTAATACATGCAGGGCTTTGTACTAAAAACTAGAAGTGCAAAAATGAAAAACAATCTTTAGCCCCTGCCTTCAAAAAGCTTACGATTGAAAAGGAGGAATTCGGGCTTCTCATATCAGAAATAAGGAGATGCCTGCTGTCTTCTGCCACAGTCAGACAGCATCTATAGAACTGAGCTGAGTTCTGAGCTTTGACATTTAGGAGACCTTATTAAACTGGAAAGCATCCAGAGTAGTGAAGGACCTTGAAATCATGCTCTGTGAGGATGAGATGAAGCAAATGGCAACGTTTAACCTCTAGAATAAAAGACTTTGGGTTGGAGAAAATCAGCTATTGATGGCTGTCTTTAAGCCTTTAAAGGGCTACTACATATAAGAGGGATTGGACTTGCTCTGTTTGGCCCCAGAAGTGATAGGTTAGATAGGTAAGCTCCTTGAGGGCAGGCATTTTCTAGTGCCTCTTTTTGCGTATATTCCCAGTTCAGCACAGGTCCTAACAAATAGTAGGAGCTTATTCAATGTTTATTGATTGATTGAAGTTTCAAAGGGGCAAATTTAGGCTCAAAGTAAAGGAAAACTCCCCTAGCTATGAAAGCTGTTTCAAAGTGGAGTGGGTTACCTGAAGAGGTAGTGGGTTTCTCTGCACTGGAGAGTTCAGTCCTATGCATCATAGAGGAGGGTCCTTTCT
This sequence comes from Dromiciops gliroides, assembly GCF_019393635.1. Classification (NCBI taxonomy): domain Eukaryota; kingdom Metazoa; phylum Chordata; class Mammalia; order Microbiotheria; family Microbiotheriidae; genus Dromiciops; species Dromiciops gliroides. The sequence continues at coordinate 439,395,634 of NC_057864.1, read as the reverse complement.
AAGAAATGGGTTGCTGACGTCCCTTCCAATTAGAAATTGTGCAGTTCTGTGAGTTGTAGCAGTGGACACAGTAGCTGTGCGATCCTGGGCAAGTCATTTAACCACATTGGCCTCAGTTTCCTCGTCTATAAAATGGCATAGAAGAAGGAAAGGGCAAAACCACTCCAGTATCCTTGCCAAGAAAAACCCAAATGGGGTCAGGAAGAGTTGGACACGAACTGAAAAACAACTGAAGAACAACAACAAAGTGAGTCATACCTAAATCAATATGATACAAACTGGGATGTGAGAAGGTCATAGAAGAGATCCAGACAAAATTCTCTAAGATTAAAGGAGAGAATAGATCGATTTCAGCTGAAGGATAAGGAAAGGCTTCTTGGAAGAAGTGGCACCAGAGCTGGAATGTGGAGGGTGAGGATTTCAGCAGGTAAAGATGAGAATGGAGTGTGCTCCAGTCCTGAGTAACAGCCTACGCATGGGTAATAATGGGCAGCATGAGATCTGAGAACAGATCCATCCGGTGAGAATGGGACAAAGCATTTGTGTAGGGAACAAGGAGGTGGAAGAGGGGCCCCATAATCCTCAGGAGAAAATGATAGGGAAGCACATTGGGAACAGCATTTGTGGCCTGAAATACCTAGATACCTATGTATAGAACATGGAAAATAAGCAAGTTGAAATGTTAATACAATCTCAGTCTTTGGGTAAACAAGCATTTATTTGGTAAATATAGCCTTTTAAGTAAAACCAATAATAGTAATTGCATAGCTTCCTTCATTGCAGAGATGGAGCACTATGGGTGTGGAATATTACTTCTACTCTCGGACACAGTAAATGTGATAGAAGGATAATAATAAAAATAATATAATTTTTAAAGGAGATATTTATATGGATTTTAAGGTCTTCAAAGCATTTCATATATGTTATTATATTTTGTCCTCATAGCAATTCTCTAAGGTAGGTGCTACAGGCGTGATCATCCTCATTTAGAGGTGAGGAAACAGACTCAGGTTAAGTGGCTTGCCCATTGATGCATAGTCAGCAAATGTCAGAAATAAGATTTCAATCCTTTCCACAATATCACAATGTCACCCATATTAGATGTGATGAGACTTATGGCTAAAATATGTCGTGAAAGGCTATGTCTTCATTCCTTTATCTACCTTTTATTGGACTCCTACTATGCGCTGAGCACTGTGGTTGATGCAATGATAAATAAGATGTATTGCCTTATTGAGCTTCATCACCATCATGATCAACAACAACAAATACTGAGATATGGGGTCACATTAATTTGAATGTTTCCTCCAGTGATGCAGATTATCCCTATCCATGCTTGCCCATTCTGTATGACTCCTTCATGTTCTCCTGACTCTGAGCCTCACATTCTTTCCATCACACCACATTGCTTCTTTTATTATGAAACTTACAGTACTACAATTAATCAAGTGGACACAGACACAAAATGATAAATATATACTACCATCATGAAGTGCATGAGATCTAAGCACAGCTACAAAGAAGGAAATTTCATTTTTAACTGTGAGCAGAAAGGAAGTTCCACTTCATACCCAACAGATTGGTAAAGGTGACACAAAAGGAAAATGACAAATGCTGGCAGGGCTGTGATAAAACAGGTATATCAATTCACTGTTGGTGGATCTGTGAGCTGATCCAGCCACTCTGGAAAGCAATTTAAAACTGTGCCCCCAAAAGCTACTAAACTGGGCATATCCTCTGACTTAGTGATACTGTTACTGCTAGATCCATACCCCTAAAGAGATCAAAAAAGAGGAAAGCATTAATATATACAAAAATATGTCTAGTAGTTCTTTTTGTGTTGGCAAAGACTTGGAAACTATGGGAGTGTCCATGAGTTGGGGAATGGCTGAATAATTTATATACATGAATGTAATATGGTTGTGATCCCATGACCAGACCTTACAAAAGGTTGGGAAGCAGAATGGTACAGCAGAAAAAACCTGGGCTCAAATCCCACTGCTCACCTTTACTACCTGTGTGACATTTGACTTAACCTCTTTTTCCTCAGTTGTAAAATTAGGTGTTTAGATTAAATAGACTCAGAGGTCTCATTTAACTATAAATCTATGAAAAATATGGCTTAAAAGATGCTCTAAAAATGAAATTCTGACAGTGAAATGAAAACATTCACAAAAAGAAAAGGAGGAAACAGAAACATAGATGTAGCTTCATAGGGAACTCTTTGATGAACCTATGTTTCGAAAGGAAATATACAAAAGATAAAAGAAAGGACACTGTGTGTAAGAATAGAAATGTCAGGAGGCAGAATCCTAAAATGAGCTGAGACTTAAGAAGAATGTTAATGATTTCAAAAAAGAAAAAAAAATCTATATTTAAAGCAAAAAAAAAAAAGACAAACGAGGACAGACTAGGATAAGTACTTGAGACAGATGGTTAACATTAGTTAACTGATGACAATGAGTAGGCAAATTCAACCTCTACTTTGCTCCATCTTCTCCACCAATGGGATTAACCCTCACACTGTAAAAAGTAGAGGGATTTTAAACTCAAAATGGGAATTGAAATTCTACCACTTAGGGGCAGCTAGGTGGCAGAGTAGATAATGCGCCGGCCCTGGATTCAGGAGGACCTGAGTTCAAATCCGGCCTCAGACACTTAACACTTACTAGCTGTGTGACCCTGGGCAAGTCACTTAACCCCAACTGCCTCAAGAAAAAAAAAGAAATTCTACCACTTAGTACAATGCCTGACACATAGTAGGTGCTCAACAAATGTTTATTGATTTGAAGATAGTAGAAAATATAATATGAGAAAATAAAGTTGTTTTAAATCAGCTCAAGTCCCTAGGCCCAGTGTAAAAAATTTATAGAAGTAATCACCACAAGGGCCAGCTAGGTGTCACAGTGGATAAAGCACTGGCCCTGGATTCAGGAGGACCTGAGTTCAAATCCGACCTCAAACACTTGACACTTACTACCTGTGTGACCCTGGGCAAGTCACTTAACACTCAATGCCCCACCAAAAAAGAAAAAAAAAAAGAAGTAACCATCATGCTGCTATGAGTTTCCTTTGATGACAAATAAGAGAGATGGCAAGAAAAATTAGAGAAAAGTAATTTTCCAAATAAGTTGAATTCTAGAAATTAAACATCATCAAACTTAACTTTCATCCCTTAACTTTCATCCCTTCATTCATTCCAGAATGACTTAATAAATAAATATTCTGGAGGGAAAAAATAATGACTAGAAGCCAGCATTAGTTTACTACAAAGAAGTCATCAAGGGTGGTTGATCAAGGGAAGGCCAGAGATATCATATATTTCTTGAGTTTTTTTAAGGAGGTAGATAAATCATCTTTCCCTTGTTTATCCTATTTCTTCAAGGATATTTTTACCCCAATTTGTTGTCTCAAGCCTGAACTAATTTTGGTCTTTAACATCCTGGCATTATTTTATGGGTTTTGCCAGGCCTTGGTTATTTCAATATCATTGGATTCCTTTGTGATCCCTGTATTTTATTGTATGCTGAACATTATTCTAAGGAGACTGTAGGCTTCATCAGACTGGTGAAGGGAACCACACAAATTGTTAAGGATCCCTGACTGGAGCAAGGTCTTTAACCTTGGCATGCCCTCAGTCTCCGTCTTTGGCTCTATTCTGTTAAACATTTTATCAGCAACTTCTATGAAGACTTACAAGGCATGCTTACCAAAATTGCAGATAACACAGAATGAAAAGGAATCTCTCCAATGCTTTGAAAGAATTAAAATTGTATTAGATTGGATTGGAACCGTGGGCTTAACCTGGCCCAGATCCTGGCTCCTGAGACTGCTTTCCCACTTCTGTCCCAATGGCCTTCTGATCCTGAGATTCAGCTACCCTTATTCCCTCCTCCTCTGATCAATAAGTTCTTCCCAGAACCTCCATTTGAGGAAATGCCCACACCAGCCATACTTAGAACCTGCCTAAACCCCTGATTCCCTACTTTGCTCCCTCTCCCTTTTCAGTTCCCTTTTATCTATTGTCTTCTTCCCAGGGGGATGTAAGCTTCTTGAGGGCAAGAACTGCCTTTCCTTTTGTTTCTGGCACATGGTAAGCTAATAATAACAACAACAACATTTATATGGTGCTTACTACATGCTAGACAATTATTGCACATATTACTACGTGATTTACAATTATCATCTTATTATCTCACAACAAACCCTGGGAGGTAGGGTCTATTATTATCTTCATTTTACAAATGAGGAAACTGAGGCAAACAGAGGTTAAAATGACTTACTCATGGTCACACAGCGAGTAAGTGGCTGAGGATGGATTTTAACTCAGGTCTTTCTGACTCCAGGCCTCTCTATGCCACCTAGATCCCTCAATAAATGCTTTATTTAATTTTAAAGCAACAAGACACAATTTAATAGGGATAAATGTAAAGCCTTGCACTTTGGTGTAAGAAGAATCAATTACATTAAGTACAAGATGGGGGAAACTTGGTTTGGCATATGTGGATGTGAAAAAAACAAATGGAAGTTCCTATTGACCACAAGCTCAGTTTGAGTCAAGAATGGAAATGCTAAGCAAACACACACAAAAACCTAACATGGTCTTAGGCATTGCAAAAGATTTTTCAGTCTAAAAGTAGAAAGATAAATATTACAAAGGCACTGCTTTTAAAAAGATTTCACTAGTGTGGGTACCATTCTACCAGTGTATACTGCAACCCCTCCATGCCTTAGTACCTGGTGTCATATATGTATATAGATAAAAACAAATCCATCCTCCAAGGACCAGTTCTCTGGCGATTCACCCCTCTGAACTGAACTAGGCTTGTCTCCTAGCAGCAGGGTCCATATTTCTTTCCAGATAAGTGGGACCTGCTATCAGAATTTGCACTAGATGAGGCTCAACCTTAAGACCCTGTGCTGACCTCCTCTACAAAGCAGTCACACAGGTCTCTAGTAGAGGAAATGGAAATTAGCAGAATCATGGAGTCCAGAATAAGTGAGGCCCTTGTCCCATTGTATCTTCTCCTGGTCAGATCCCATATAGAGTATTAACTCTAATTCTGGGCCCAATGCTTTTAAGACACACATTGACAAACAGAGAAAAAAATCTAGAAGTCAGCCAGAATGATGAGAGAAATCACATTATGAGGACTAAAGGAAGGAAGAAGGGGTGTGTAGTCTGAAGAGAAGACTTGGGGGAAATATGATAACTGATTTTAAAAACAATATTTAACATGTCATCATGTGGAATATACTTTTTCTTTGTTTCTCCAGAGGGCAGAATTAGGACCAACAGGTGGTAGTTCCAGGGAAGGCAGATTTGGGTTTACTATAAGGACAAATAATAATTATAGAAGAAAGAAGAGGAGGAGGAGGAAAATAAAAAAAGAGGGAATAAAGAAAGAAAAGAAAGAAAAGAAGGAAGGAAGGAAGGAAGAAAGAAAGAAAGAAAGAAAGAAAGAAAGAAAGAAAGAAAGAAAGAAAGAAAGAAAGAAAGAAAGAAAGAAAGAAAGAAAGAAAGAAAAAGGAAGGAAGGAAGGAAGGAAGGAAGGAAGGAAGGAAGGAAGGAAGGAAGGAAGGAAGGAAGGAAGGAAGGAAGGAAGGAAGGAAGGAAGGAATTTAACAGCAAGTAGTGAGCTACTTCCCCATCACTGGAAGTATGGAAGCAAAGCTGAATGACTACTTGTCGAAGATGTCATAGGAGGTATTTTGTTTTGTTTTGTTTTGTTTTTTTACTGTGTTGAGAAGTACTTTGTGATTTCTAAGGTCCTTCTAACTCTGAGATCCTGTGAGGTACAGTGAATGATCCTGTGTGACCTTGATTGATAAGTCACCTTACCTGCTGACACCTCTTTTTCCTGATTTGTAAAATGGGCATAATAACACTTGCCCTGCTGTAAGAGTATATAGAAAATATGAGTTAATACATTTGCAACTGATTTGGAAAAAAAGGCAAAGAGCATCATAGTCAGGTCTAGTGTTCTAGTTTAGATCCATATTTTCTTTTCTTTTCTTTTTTTTTTTTTTTTTGGCCTGTTCACACTAGAGACAGGGAGTCAAGAGAGGGTAGGACAACACATATTGTTATGACTGGTCTCCTCTGACCTATCAAGGTAACAGCAGAACAAGAAAGATGGCACCTTGGTCCCTTGCTGCTCTAGCAGGGGTTGCTGACTTCTCAAGTTTTAACTGATATGGGAGAAGCTCAGAAGATTCTCTATCAGGGAGAAAAGCCCCTCCTCAACCCCATTCCAATCTCCCAAATCCAGCACAAATTGGACAGCATTCCATATCGACTTACTGAGAAACAACAATGTAGTGGATGGACTCGGGAGAGACCTAGGTCCAAAGTCTGCCTCTGGCACTTACTAGTTATGTGACCCTATGCAAGTCGCTTAACTGCTCTATACCTCAGTTTTCTTATCTGTAAAATGGCCCCTATATCCTGTGAGGATCAAATAATTAATGTATGCTTAAAGCACTGTATAAATGTTTAGGGGAATGGGTGTGGGGAGGTTGGAGTGGACCTGTTATTTCACTGAGAAAAACTGCCTTTATCAATGCGAATCAGTATCTGCTCATCTCTGTTCTCAGAGAACCGGCTGGGGCACTGAGAGACTCATGCCAACAGTATGTTTCAGAGGCAGGATTTGAACCCAGGTCTTCCCAACTCCAAGACTAGCTTTCTACCCACTACACAGGGCTCCATAGATAAATGTTAGCTATTATTTTTATTGGTGGTGGTGGTGGTAGTGTTAATAATATTATGTAATCATATGTCCCTTGCTACTCATCAACTCTCTCATATCCAATAGAAATGAACAAAGGACGATGTCAGGCAGTCAGTTCATTCATGTCTTGTGCACAGGGGCTTGTGGGGAGATACATGGATATAATTCCTGCCTTCAGGAAGCTCCCCTTCCATTAAGAACAGAATCCAAACAGGAATACAATTTGCAAAGAAACGCATCAGTTGAATATGGCACATAATTGCTAGTGAGACCCAGTTTAGGAGAGTTCATAGTCAATGGAATTACTCAAGGAATAATAATAACTACCATTTCTAGTGTGTCAAGGTTTGTGAAGTCACTTTGCCCCACAACAACCCTGTAAGGTAGGTAGTACCAGTATTATATCCCCCATTTTGCAGATGAGGTGGCCAAAGTCATCCATGGAGTTGGTGCTGAAACTTGAGATTCGAAGCTAGGTCTTCAGATGTCAGGCTAGGAAGGCTTCCCAGAAAAAAGTGACATTATAGTTGGGTTTAAAATGATAATATAAATTGTCAGGTGGGAGGTATGGGAGTTGGGGGCAGGGCAGGGTATGACAAGGAGGGAATAATGAAAAATGACCAACTCAAGGGGAGACTGAGGGAAATCCCTAGTGACCCAAACTAGAAATCTATGAGCAACTTGAGTAGTTATCATGTGGTTTGGGAGGGGGCCATGAACTAACTGGGGGACCAGTCATTCCAGACAGCAATAAACTTCCCACGCGTCTCTTTTCCAAACTTAACATCTTTGGTTCTTCCAACCACAATTAGCTGTATGATAGAGGCTATGGGAAGCAAGGGAATAGGGGTGATTTGGTCCTTAGGATGCAAGATTATTCTCTGCATCTCCAGGACAGCAGTAAAATCCTCTTCTGCAATTTCTGTCCATGGCTAATTGCAGGGTGATTTAGAGCAATGCATTACACTGAGATCTGCTTACGCTGGAGATTTCCAAAGATGTCACTGTGTTCCTTTCAAAAACAAAACAATGTATTTTTTAAAACATTTTTAACAATGCCTGAAGGTACAGTAGACAATGACAGATGAATCTAGTTTTGCATAAAGTGACACCGACGTGAATTCCTTTTTGGATTTTTTAAAAATAAAAACAAGAAGGAAAAGAATTTTTAAAAAACACTTCCAGCTCCAGCCATTGCTAAGCAGCAGAGGTCTCTAGCAAGGGTTAGTACAAAGGGCAGGCTGTAGGATTTCCAAAGGTCAAGGATTAAATACTGCTGAGGTTGTTCTACTTTTCTCTCAGAACCCCTGTCATCATTGGGGGCACTAGAGGTTGCTTCAGAAGACCATCAGCCCCATGATTCATAAAATATAGCCCATCATTTAACTCTTCATTGGAAGGAATACCACCAATCCACTGGAATCCACATTCTATCCCACCTTCAAAAAGACATCCCCTGACTCACTCTGAATCTCAGAATTCAATGGAACCCCAGAGGTCATAGGTCTAGAAATCAGCAGTTTTCCCCCAAAACATAATGATCATAGGATTATAAATTTATACTTACAAATAGATACCCCCCCAGAAATGGGGATCCCACTACCACCACTACCCCCCACCCTTCACTCCACTCCCCAACCCCAGCCTATTCCATCTCTTAACAGCTCCAAGTATTTCCTTATGTGGAGTATTATTTCCTTATGTGTCTGTTTCTCTAAAATTTCCACACATTGTTCCTAGTTCTGTCCTTCAGGGCTTAGAAGAACAATAATAGATAACATTTATAGAGAGCTTTGAGATTTGCAAAGGGCTTTACATATGTAAAATACTGCCACACTTTATTTGTGGATAGTCTAGTTGCAGAAAGTCACAGGAAAAAATTAATTTTTGTGAAAGGAAAAAAGATGAAATCAACTTGTAAAGAAACACATTCTCCCACATTAAATGTGAAGGAGAGACACAGACTGTTGGGAGGACCAGAAGGAGAACGTTGCATATATTATTTCATTTTGATCCTCAAGGCAATCTTGTGAGGTAGTTGTGATTAGCTTTCTTTTGTTGTTGTTGTTGTTGAGTTGTTTTTCAGTCATGTCAGACTCTCTGTGACCTTGGGTTTTTTGTGGCAAAGATACTGGAGTGGCTTGCCATTTCCTTCTACAGTTCATTTGACAGATGAGAAAACTGAGGCACGCAGGGTTAAGTAACTTGCCCAGGGTCACAAAGCTTGTAAGCATCTGAGGTCAAATTTGAATTCAGGAAGATGGGTCTTCCTGACTTCAGGCCCCATACACTATCTGGTGCATGACCTAACTGCCCTTTCTTTTACAAATAAGTAAATTGAGGCTGAGAGAAATCACTTGCCTGGGGTAAATGCAGCAAATGCCTGAATCAGAATTCAAACCCAGATCTTCCTAACTCCAAGTCCAGCATTCCCTCCACTATGTCAAGCTTCATTCCAAACCTATTCTTGTGTGTCACAGCCTCTTGTCTGCTCCTACCCCACACCAATTGCCTTCCTCGGGATTCTGGGATAAACAGGTTTAGCTGGGCTGACACTGTCGTGTTTATCTGTGGAACAGTATTTCAAGAAGGATGTTGGAAAACTGAAGTGGCCCGGGATGAGAAGGGTTTCAATATCACAGTATAAAAGGAAAATAAAAAAAGAATTGGAAATGTTCCTCTTTGAAAAAAAAAAGAAGGCTGAAGGGGAGTGGGTTGGAGGTGGGGGAGGGGGGAAGGCAACAAGGGGATCCCTGTCTTCAAATACTCAATGAGTTGTGTGAAAGGTGGACTTGACTTACTCCTCTAATGTTAGTTTTTTCCCAAAAGATCTCCACAGGCTAGATCATTGAGCCAAACATAAGATAAAACATGAAAAGAGATCATTGTAAAGTCTTAGGGTTGAGTTCAAAAAATCAGTTTCACAAGTAGTAGATGGAGGCTAGACAGAAGTTCATCTGAAAAATGTCCATGGGTATAAGTAGATTTCAGGTTCAATATAAGTCAACAATATGAAATGGCGGACCAAGATAGCCAATTCACTCTTAGGCTACACTAAGAAAGACATCCAGATGTAGGGAAGTCATAGTCTCTGCTGTAACCAATAGAGAGATAGATGATATTGTTATCCCTATTTTCCAGATGAGGAAATTGAGGCAGTCAGAGTTTAAGGGATCACACAGCTAGTAGGTGTCTGAGGCCAAATTCAAACTTAGGTTTTGCTGACGCCAGGCCCAGAACTTTATCCAAAGCACTCCTGAGCAGCCCCAGTCAAAATATTTACAGTGGATCTTTTTGTGGTGTCAAAGCATTGGAAATTGAGAAGATGCCCTTCAATAAGGAAATGGCTGAATGAACTGTGGTATATGGTTGTGATGGAATACTATTGTGCTATAAGAAATGATATTTTCTTTTGCGACATGGCTAATATAAAAAAAATGTTTTGCATGGATGCACATGTATAATCTGTATCAAATTGCTTATCTCCTCAAGGAGGGGGAAGAAAAAATATGGAACTCAACATATTTTTAAATGAATAAACATTTTTGTTTACATGTAATTGAGAAAAATTACAATTAAATTTAAAAGTTTTTAAAAAGATTCTTCACCTATTTGAAGAAAAAATAATAAAAAGGAAAGACATTAATAAGCTAGGGAACATCCAGAGATTATTTTTTTAAAAAAGGCCTCAAGATCATACCCAATGAGAATCAGTCAAAGAATGTGATGATATTTAGCCTGGAGAAGAGAAGACTTAGGTGGGATATGATACGTGTCTTCCAAAAGCTAAAGGGCTTTCCTATTGAAGAGAAATTAGAGTTGTTCTGCCTTGGCCCCGGAAGGCAGAATGGAGAATGATGGCTAGAAGTTTTAGAGAGATTGATAAAAAGAAAATGATCCTAACAGAGCTATTCCAGAGTGAGATGAGCTGCCTGAGGGAAAGAGGGCACCCCCTCCTCCCCAAATGTTTCTAAAGAAAGACTGGATGACCATCTGTGGGATATGTCATGGAAGTTTCTTGTTCAGGGTCAGTTGGACTAATGGCCTTTGAGGTCACTCCCAATTCAGAGATTCAGTCATTTTCCTTGGCTCTAAGAGGGAAAAATGGTATTGGTGAATAGCTTAAGAGGAAGGCAGATTGCAACCCAGTTTAAAGAACTCCCTACCATTTATACTCATCCAATAATGGAATGACCTGCCTCACAAAGTAGAAAGTCCTCCGTCATTGGCAGTGTTCTAGCAGAGACTGGCTGTCGACCTGTCATGGAAGTTAAGAAAGAGATTCCAGTACTCAAAGGAAATTAGACTAGGGCAACTAGGTGATACATTGGAAAGATCCTAGGACTTGTAATCAGGAAGACCTGAGTTCAAATCCTATCTCAAACACTAGCTGTATGACCCTCACTTGATCTCTGTTGCCTGGGTTTCCCCATTTGTTAATTTTTTAAAAAAAGTAAATACTTTATAGACAATCAAATAATATGCAAATAAAATAAAAGTGTTTTAAATACCTTAGGGTTTTATATAAATTCTATCATCATTATTATTTAATATTATTTTAAGAGCTTTATGTCCTTTTGAATCCTAAGATTCTTTTATAAATCTATCATTCCCTCTTTCTCAGGTCATAGGAGGGATTATAGCCTGGAAGATGACTAGTTGGTAAAACCAACACAAGGCTTGGGTATTTTCTGAAAGTCCTAACCCACTTGGGTTACCCAAGACCTAAAAAACTGTCGACTTCTTCCCATAAGCTGGTTTTCCAGCTTCTATTAATAGAAAGGGTGACAAATCTCTTTTGGCTCCAAGACAAGGGCAAAGGCATTTTTCTTTTGCCTTTGGTTTTTACATAGACTCATATCCATTCGGGAAAAGCTCTTGTTAAAATCTCCATCAGGTAGCAGGAACTTAAGAATTCTCTCCTTTTCTTTCACTGTTCCTTCCTCTTCTTTCAGCATGACTGTGAGGGTTGGGAGTGGTGGAGGGGTTTGGATACAGAGAGCAGTTCCACAGCAACCTTACCAATTCAACAGACCAGAATGACCGGCCCATGCTGGCTTGTTCAATTGACCAATAGGAAAAAGCCAGCCACCATAATCCCAGTGTTCAGAGAGCCATTTCTTGGCCTATATTCAGGTCAAGAAATATACTAGGATGTACATGGCACTGTGGTGGGATATAGATATAGGGATAGGGATAGAAGGATAGATCGATTGATCAATCGATCATAGATGGATAGATGGATGATTAGAGATAGATAGGTGAAAAACAAGATAATCCCTGCCATCTTGAAAATTACAATCTACTGGTATTCTTAAATGTTTACCAACAAGTATAATACAGTAATAGAGTGGCATGAGAGCAAAAGAGAAATCAAAGTGATCTTGAGAAATTTGAGATGGGAGAGAATTATCTGAGCCAGAAAAAAAACAAGGAAAGCTTCACTAAGGAGTTGGCACCTCAATTAAACCTTGAAGGAGGAGAAGGTATCTGGTGAGAAGGAATGAAAGAATGCGGTCTAGGCAATGGAGAATAGCTTGTGCAAATGAACAGAGGGAGGAGCTAGCATGTTGGGGGCAAGAAAAAGGTAAGAATCTAGTGTGACTGGGATGTGGAATGCCAAAAGGCATGATGTGCAATGAAACCAGAAAAGTCAGTTGTGGCCAAACTCTGAAGGGTCTTCAATGCTCAGGCATTTGTATCCTAGAAATGATAGGGAGCCAGGTTTTTTAGCATGAGAATAGCATGGTCAGACCTGAGAAACCTTAGAAAGATGATTTTGACAGCTGTTTAAAGGAAACAGTAGAAACCAGAGGCAAGCAGATGGTTCGAAAGCTCTCCCAAAATGATCTCCACATTCAGAAAAAGAACGATAGAGTCTGAATGCAGGTTGAAGCATACTATTTCCACTTTTGTTGTTGCTTTGTTGTTTATTCTCTTGCATTTTTTCCCTTTTGTTCTGATTCTTCTCTTATAACGTGACTAATGTGGAAATACATTTTAAAAAGAAAAAAGAAAGCTATCCCAGAAGTACAGGTGCAAGATGACAAGGACCTGGACTACGGTGGTAGCAACGTGAATGTAGGGAAGAGGAAGAAGGCACAACTTTGTGGTGTTCCAGTCAGTAGAATCTGGCCCCCAACTGGCTGTGAGGGAGAGGAGAGAGACATAGAATCATACGTTCTTGAGCTGTGAGTAAGTAACCTTCAATCTAGTCCATGAAGACTTTACTGGCCTCTCGGAACAAATGGACTTTTCTTCTGCCCCTTCCCAACATCCCTGATGGGCAGCTGAGTGGCACAGTGGATAGAGCAATGAGCCTGGAGTCAGGAAGACCTGAATTCAAGTCTAGCCTCAGATACTAGCTGTGTGACCCTGGGCAAGTCACTTAGCCCTGTTTACCTTGGTTTCTTCATCTGTCAAATGAGCTGGAGAAGGAAATGACAAACCACTCTGGTATCTTTGCCGAGAAAACCCCAGATGGGGTCACAAAGAGTCAGACCCTTTAAGTACTGTGTAAATGGGAGCTATTTTCTAAGAAGTATTTCTAAGAACTGGGGCTAAAGGAGAGCTAGAGGCAGTACGGCATAGAATACTGGATTTGTACTTCAAGGACCTGTACTCAAATCCTAGCTCTACAACTCACTATCTGTATGCCCTTGGATAATTCAGCTCCCCTCTTTTCTCTGAGGCTTAGTTTCTTCTTCAGTAAAATGAAATGACTGGACTAGGTGATCTTCAAACCCCCCTTCAAAGCCCTAAATCCTTTGACTACCCATGAGCCTACAGAGGAACCAAAGATGGAATAGTCACAGCCCATCAACAAGAAGTATGACCCTCTGGTGTTGCCCCACCCTTGTAGCTGAACTGGAGGTCAGGAGAGAGTCTGGCCTCTCTAGGCTTCTGTTTCCTATCAGTTAGACTATAGCATTTCTAAAATCTCTCCTAACTTTAAAACCCCATGATTCCATGACCATCCTCACTGCATTCGCTGTATTGAGTGGGCCAAACTGGACAGAAGGCTACTTGAGAGGGAGAGACATCCTCAGTACTGACAGGGAGCTCACGAGGGCGTGAGAAGCTGCTTGTGGACAAGAAAAGGGTCCAGGCTAATAAGCTCAGAGTCTGAGAAGTTCCCAGCACCCGTCAAGATCAGAGTGTAAAACGGGTGCTATAATTGGGCACTGGGGCTATAGCAGGTTCGCCCGACACCTTCATCGTGCATTAAATCAGGCTTGATGTCAAACAGCAAGCCTGTGAATGTGTGAAACACGGAGGTATCAAAACGGGCAAATATCAAAGCTTCTGATCCTTCTCACTCTGCATCAAAGCAAAATGGGTGTTGATTCCTCCTCGGGAGGTGGCAGGTGGTGCCACAGAGGACAATCTGTTGGCATGGGCAGTGTGTTGAATAAACCACTGCCTGTCTCCTCCATCCCCCACCTAGCCCTTGAAATCTTTAATTGGGTCCCTAGCTCTGTCTGCTGGCTGTTTTCTCCGTGATGAGCCAGAGGAGGAAGCAGAGATGGCTCCCATGGAAGTACAAAGATCCATCAGCCCTCACGGTAGCGATAGGGAACAGAGCGGCCGTTTTTAGATTTAAAGATGTCTTGGTGAGAAGATTTACCAGAGATGTATTTATTCCATTACAACTACACCTCCCTTCGGCCTACTTACCTCCAGCATCGCATCGATCACACTGCTTCTGTCTTCCGGGGGGAACAAGAGAGAGAGAAGTGCCCTCTATGTCAGAGGGTTTTGAGTTTAAGAAGACAAAGTGCTTCTTTGTATGGGGAAGATCAAGACATATGGACTCCATCCTCGGGGCCAGGAGTTCACAGTGTCTCTCCACAGCAATTCTCCCCTTCAAACTGGGTCCCAACTCTTCTCTCCCCCAGCCTCACCTAACCGCAGAAGACAATGGAAGAACAATCAGCGTCAGCATAAATTGAAATGACTCTAGGGGAAATGGGAAGTAACTACTGGAATGGGGGAGGGGATAGAGCCTGGTTTGGAGAGCATCGTGTTACTCTGACTTGATATAAAATAGCACAGTCTTGATCTATATTCAAGAACTTTCATATTTGTCTTTGCATGTTCAGTGCCTAGTATGGTGCTTGGCCCACAGGAGGTGCTTAATAATAATGAATGATGGATAAGCAAGCCCCAGGAGGAAGAAATTTTAAAGAATGAGTAAAATTTAGGCCATGATATCCCTTAGACCATCAAAATTTACCTTCACAATTAAAGGTCATGGGCATCACAGCTCTATGCATGTGCATATGTGTGGATGTGCCCATGTGAATGCATGTGTGTGTTCATATGGGCAATTCCTTAAAGAGGAAGTGCACAGTTCCTTAAAGAGACCTTAGAATTAGCCCTTGCCTAATGACCCCCGATGACTAGTAATTTAATATTAACAAGTGGTAAAGGGTTGTGATTCGTGGGTTCGAGCCCCTAAATCCCACCTAGGGTTAGAAGAGGTCTAGACTGGTTAAAAAAATATGGCATCTGTGTTGGGGAAGAGAATGGGGAGATTGGTACATTTTTTCATACCTAGCTGCAAGGTTGTTCTAAAAGCCCAGGGGGTAGCTGAGATCTGCACTCTTCTCTTGGGAAGAGAAAGGAAAGACAAATGTGCCTTTAGCATCTATGGGAATAAGGAGCAGAGGGATCCCTCATCAAATGAGATAACATATGGAGAGCACTTTGCAAACCTGAAAGCATTATATAAATGTTGGCTGTTATGATCATCTTTAACCAGGAAAACCTGTAAAGAAATACCCCAAAGTAGAAAAGAGAGCGGCTCACACAGTAAAGCCCGGGAACAGCTTTCATGAGGCTATCCCTCATTCTAATACATCTCTGATCTCTTGGGGGAAGGGGGGAGTGGCTTCTATGTCTTCATAACTCCTACAGTCCCTACTGATCAAATCAACAAACATTTATTAAGTGCCTACCATGTACTAGGGTGAGGCCAGTCTATAAACATTTATTAAGTACCTACTCTGTGTCAGGTATTGTGCTAATAGCTGAGGATGCAAAAAGAGGCAAAAGATAGTCCCTGCCCTTAAGGAGCCTGTAATATAATGGGGGAGAGGGGCAGCTAGGTGGCACAGTGGATAAGGCACTGTCCCTGGATTCAGGAAAACCTGAGTTCAAATCCAACCTCAGTCACTTGACACTTACCAGCTGTGTGACCCTGGGCAAGTCACTTGACCCTCATTGCCCAGCAAAAAAAAAAATAATAATAATATATATATATATATATATAGGGAGACCACATGCAAACAAATATATACAAAGCAAGATATATGAGAGATAAATAAGAAATTTTTAAAACAAGGAAGGCACTAGAATTAAGAGGGGTTGGAGAAGGCTTCCTGTAGAAGGTAGGGTTCTAGTTGTGACTTAAAGGAAGCCAGTGAGGTCAGTAGTCAGAGCAGAGGAAGGAAAAAGTGTTCCAGGCATGGAAACAGCCTGGAAAAAATGCCTGAAGCAGAGAGATGGAATATCTCTTGTTCCTGGAACAGCCAGGAGGCCAGTGTCAATGGATCATGGAGTCCCTGGTGGGGTATAAGGTGTAAGAAGTCTAGAAGGGGGGGAGGGACTTTGATCCTGGAAGTGATAGAAAGCCATTGGAGTTTATTGAGTAGGGGAGCAACATGATCAGACCTGAGCTCTAGGAGACTCATGTTAGTGGCTAAATGGAGGATGGATTGGAGTGGGGAGAGACTTGAAGCAGGCAGAGAGCCTTGGTGTTCTGTGCTGGCCCTAAATCTGATATCGGTATGACATGGGATACTCATCGGTTATGCAACAGTTGACAAAAAACTATCTCTTGAGCCCCAGCAGGGGAAGACAATTGAAAAGGATATGGAGTGAAGATGCCACAAGTTGATTCAGCTGAACATAGTTCCTTGGCCCCAGAGTTTTCTAGGGTGCTCTGACAGCTAGGCATCAGAGTGAGTGTCTTTAAATGATGTCAATGGCCAGAGCCTTTAGTTCCTTGAGTCAATTCCGTCTCTCGCACAGTTTTAATACTTTTGAGGAACAACTAACCTAACTTTCACTGGGAAGGGTGGAGTGGTTATAGATTACGTTTCCCCATGTCTCCTGACCCAGGTGCACATCTGAGCCCTTCCCCTTCAAGACAGAGGTTGGATTGTTTAAAAAAGGATTCAGCTAGCCACTTGGAAAAGGGAGTTCAGGAAAGGAAAGAGTACAGAACTTACAGTTTTATGAAGCCCAGAAATCTCTTAAGATATCTATAATTGAACCAGAGATGACTGGCAGAACTTTGAAAGAATAGCTCGCCTCTCTTGCCTTTTAACCTTGTTGGTGACATTCCCCTAGCCTGTCATTTAGGCTGGTATTACCCTGCTGTGATGTACTGACCTTTCCCCTCTTACTCTAACTGCATCTGTGTCTGGCTTTGCCACATCACCAGATGCCCTGATCCCCTGGAGATGGACTTAGGCTTGACTGCCTCACACCAAAGACAAAAATTGACTCACTTTTTCTTCAGCTTTCAAAGCTTTTGTCCCTTCATGAATATGCCATCAAATTCTGGCATTTGTTTTGTTCTGGGGGGTTTTTCCTTCTACATAGATAGATGATGGAGCATTTATTAAGCATGACTTTGGAGAGTCCCTTGGACAGCAAGGAGATCAAATCAGTCAATACTAAAAGAAATTAATTCAGACTATTCACTGGAAGATCAAATATTGAAGCTAAAACTTAAATACTTTGGCCACATAATGAGAAGGCAGGACTCATTGTAAAAGACCCTGATGTTGGGAAAGATTTGAAGGCAAAAGGAGACAGGGGAGGTAGAGGATGAGTCGGATAGTGTCATGGAAACAACGAACATGATCTTAGACTTGTAGGGATAGTTGGCTCAGCATGCTGTGATCCATGGGGTCACCAAGAGTCAGATGCAACTGAATGATGGAACGACAAACATGCCAAGCACTGTCCTAAACAGTGGGGATACGAATGCAAAATTTAAAATTTAGCTGTCATAAAGGAGCTTGCATTCTAAAGGAGGAAAACAACACATAAATGAGGGCTAGAAAGGAGGATAGGGGAAGCTAGAAGGGCCAGATGTTGTGATGATGACTGAAGTGTTAAGGGGTCCTGCTTGCAGACGAGATAAGGTAAAAACTCACCAATCAAAGCCCAGGGATGGTTCAAGGAGTAGAGCCCAAGGTTCCTGTAGAAGGAAGGAGCAAAGAATACAGACTCTGGCTGATCTCAGTGAACATTTCCAAACCTTTCCTGTTTAGCTGCCAATTCCCCCTACTGCCCCGTGTTTAAAGGTATTGGTCCCTTTTGGAATCATAGGATCTGAGAATTGGAGGGGGGTTTAGAGGCATTCTTGTTCAACTTGTCCCTGAAGCAGAATCCTTTCTAGGATATCCAGACAAGGGGATAGCCAGCTTCAGCTTAAAGACAAGTCTTTTGAGTTGCTGAAGCCCTCAAAATTCAGCACCTTGTATCCCTAACCCCTAATCCCATCTTCCTCTTAATTCTAGTGACTTCCTTCTCCTAATTATTTCCTATTTGTCCTATATACAGACTATATGTATTTGTTTGCATGTTGTCTCCCCGGTTAGATTGTGGGCTCCTTGAGGGGAAAGACTATCTTTTACCTATTTTTGTATCCTCAGCACAGTGCTTGGCACATAGTGGACACTTAATAAATGTTTAATGACTGCCAGACTGACCTAACCCTTCCAGTGATGAGCCTTTCCAAACTTGGCTTGGCCAAGTTCTCAGATGACAAAAACTACTCACTAGGACAATAATAAAAATCTTTCCAGCTTAGGGAGACCTACCAGAGCTCATGTTCTTGCTGCAACAGTCTTAGAGAACCTGGGGATACCTCGACCCCACACTGAAGCATGGTGCTTTAGTAAAGAAGTATATTGCCCCCATTTTATACATATGGAAGCTGAGACTTAAGTGATTTGCCTATAATCACACAACCAGGAAATGTCAGAATCAAAAATTAAACCTGGATTGTGAGGTCTTAGATTTAGAGCTGAAAAGGAAATCTAGAGTTCACTGAGTCCAACGAACTCATTTTTCAGAGGAGGAAACTGAGGCCTGTTGAGGTTCAATGACTTTCCGAAGGTCACACAGATAGTAAGTATCTGAAGAGGGATTAGAAGCCCAAGTCTTCTCAACCCCCAAATACTATTTCAACTACATTATGTTGCCTCATTTTGTACTTATCCGGGTTTGGGAGAAAATAAGAGGCCCCTGTAGACTAAATCCAACGATTTGGCACCCTAAGAACCAGTGATACCAGCTTTGAGAAGTTTGCTTCACCCTGTGTGGTTGTATGTATGCCTAAAATTCATTTGGAGGGTGTGAAGCATAGGCCCAGCAGGAGTTTACAGATCTGCTGAGATATTTAAGCCTTCATTCAAACACAGATCCCAAGGGGTCAATGTTCAAATACCTGGCAGGTCAAGCTGACCTATTTACGGATGCAGAGGATCATGCAGGGATTGATGAGGTCTAGAACAGCTGTGGACTAAAGATGGAGGAATATTAATATGTTTCTAGAAGGACTCCTTTCCCTTTATCTTTTCCCCCTGTTGCAAGAATGAAGGATTTATGCTTCCTAGATGGCACTGTAATTGTCATCAAGTTGGTGGAAAGATGATGGAATTGCCTTTAACACCTGTGAAAGAGGCCAACACTAAGATTCCTCCATAGGGTGAGATAAGTTGGGGCCAGACTGTTTGGGGAGCCCCCTTAAGCTCCTGCTAATGTAGTCAGATCAAGACCAGAGAAGGGCTAGACAAAAGAGATGTCTCATAGGCCATAGGGACCAAAGGCCATTATCATTAATGCCAGATAGTGCTATCAGCGAAAGTATTGGCTATCAAGAATGACTCTCCAAAAGACACATCCATCAGCACAATATGGTGGGAGATGTACCAGGGAAGGTCCCCTTAGTTCAAAATGGCTCCTCCCACATGTCTGAAATTCCACCATTAGTTACATCTTTGACCACCTCATATGAAAAGTAACACATTATACCCATACCACCTAATACCTTTGTGAGAATTAGTTGATGATTTAACTAAGAGAAAGATCCTTTTGTAAAGAGATTCTGGTGCAATCTGGAAAAGATTATAATAGAAAAAATAAGGGGAATCAAAGACCCACTTTTCCTTTTTTACATCCTTGCCCAGTTAGATAACATAGTGGCTTGAAAACTGTACTTGAAATCAGAAGGTATTAGCCTCAGATACTTACCAGCTGCATGACCCTGGATAACTCAGTTAACCTCTTGTATCCTGTTTCTTTATCTAGAAAAATGGAGATAATAATAGCACTTACCTCAAAAGATTGTTGTGAGGATTTAATGAGATTATGTAAAGCACTTTGCATCCTTAAAGCACTATAGAAGTATTAGCTATTTTTAAAATATGTCCTATAGTCAAATCAAGACAAGAAGAGTTGGAGGAAAAAGATGAAGCTCATAGCTCATAGGTATGAAATTCTGGCATCATTAGATTGTGAGCTTCTTGTGGGCAGAGACTGTCTTTTGCCTCTTTTTGTATCCACAGCACTTACCACAGTATCTCGAACATTAGGAGGTACTTCATAAATGTTTATTGATGGATTTGGTTGATAATTCATGTCACAAAATGGTGCCCTTAAAAGTATTGACACTCCAGAGCTGGTTCCACTAGGGATAACTATCAGCACAGTAGGAAGTCAGAAGTACCAGGGAAGGCACCTAGCTTCAAAAAACACTGGCCTTAAAAAAATAAAATAAAAACAAAACACTGACCTTTCACATGCTTGAAATTCAACAATAGAGATTCATGCCTTTGGGGCAGTGTTTTTGCTTGTCGGGAGGGGTGGTCATCAGACAGAAAGAATTTATCATGACTCCTTCAGATGAGGTGCATTACAGTAGCTCATATTTAAATAAGACTGATGCTTTTACAAAGCATTTTCCTTGCCAAAACCCAGTGAGGTAAGTTGTACAAGTGTCATTAGTCCACTGACAGATGGGAACACAGAGACTTGGAGAGATTGTGACTTGTCCAATGTCACACAAATACTAAGTATTGGATCTGAAAGTTAAATCCACATTCCTAGACTCCAAACTCAGCTGTATTTCTGCTAAGAGGTAAAAAAAAAAAAAAAACTCCCTTTGATATGGAGGACCCTTCCCCTAATCCTCACACATAGCAGGTACTATTTATTTGTTTTCAGGTGAACTCAATAGGTAATTGGTCTCTTTTTCTATGGAAGACAAGATGAGAGGACTGAGACAAGTAGATAGGGTGTTGGCTTGGAGTCAGGAAGAGGAGTTAAAATCCAGCCTCAGACACATTGTGTGACACTGAGCAAGCCACTTAACCTCTAACTGCCTCAATTTCCCCATCAGCAAAATGGGAATAATAAGAGCCCTTACTTCCCAGGGTTATTATGAGCATCAAATGAGATAATATTTATAAAGCACATTGCCAACCTTAAAGCACTATATAATGCTAGTTGTTATTAAATTGCAATAGGCAGGAACTGGGTTTGACATGAGAAAGAATCACAGAATAATAAAATTAGAGGGGTCCTCAGAGATGATCTAGACCAAACCATAGCAAAAAAGATTCCCTCTCCCACATGGCCATTCAGCCTCTGCCTGAAAACTTCCAGGGAGGGTAATCCCTATACCCCCAAAAAAATCTCATTGTACTTTTTGATTGCCCTAATTGCTATAAAGTTTTTTTCTACATGTTTAGCTGAAATTAGCCTCTCTATAACTTCTACCCATTCTACTAATTTTCCCTTCAAGAACCAGGCAGAACAGTAACTCTTTCATATGATAGTCCTTCGAATATTTCAAGACAGCTACCATATTGCCACCTAAGTATTCTCTTCCCCAGGCTAAACATCCTTCAACCAATCCTCATATACTAATGTCTCCAGTTTCATCATTCCAGTCAACCTGCTTTGGACATGGTCTAATCCAGGTGCCTAAAGGGACTCACAGGCGAGAAGGGCTGCTTGATTCCCCTCAAAAGAAGGAAGGCTTGTTAAAGGAATGTATTTAAGCCTGTTCTGTATTTTTGTCTGGTTAAATGAAATCTTTCCTATATCTCATGAGTTAGCCTAAATGCTTGCAGAAGAACTAAAGACCATAAAGCTTATCATTAAAAAAAATATATCACCTAGAACAAAATCCATCAAGTCAAGGGCTAGAGCCCAATTAATGCACAGGTTACAACTTGGAATGAATATCCATGTAAAATATCCATGCCTTCTCCTCCTACCACTGATCCCACTCTTAGGTATATGTCCCAGTCAGGTCAAAGATAGGTCCTATATGTACCAAAATATTCATATTAGCACAAGTGCTGCAGTAGCAAATAATAGGAAACAAAGCAGATAACCATCTATTTTGTTGTTGTTTAGTCATTTTTCAGTCACTTTAGTCATTTTTATGATCCCTTTTGGGATTTTCTTGGCAGAGATACTGGAGTGGTTTGCCATTTCCTTTTCTACTTCATTTTATAGATGAGAAAACTGAGGCAAACAGGGTTAAGTGATTTGCCCAAGGTCACATAACTAGTATATGCCTGTGGCCAGATTTGAAACTCAGGTCTTCCTGACTTCATTCCCACCACTCTATCTACTGTGCCACCTAGCTGCCTCTACCCATCTGTTAGAGAATAGCTAAACAAATTATGGTTCATGAATGTAATGGACTGTTACTATGCCGTAAGGAGCAATGAATATAAAGTATTAAGAGAAAAGTGGTAAGACATACAAACTGATGCAAAATGAAGTAAGCAGAACCAGTCACAACAGTGACTAAAACAATATAAATGGAAATAGTAAGAGCAAAAAAAAAAAAAACAAACCACCCCAACACAACAACCTTGAATGCCATAAAATTATAATTAGTCATTCAATAGATATTTATTGATAACCTATTATGTTCCACATACTGTGCTATACACCCCACAGGAGAGCTGTGAGACTTAACCTACCTCCCTTCTGTGTAGGACTAGGGGATGTGGGATGCTGTATGTTATATGGACTTGGTTGATGCATTGGCTGGGGCTGCTCAACTAATTTTGTTTTCTTTCTCTCTTATTCCTTGTTATATAAGAATAGTTGTCTAGAAGGAGATAGGGGAGACTATATTAGAAATGAAGATGGCATAACAATAAAAGATAACAATAATTTCTTTTTTAGAGAAATAGAGAAAAAGTAGGTAGGAAAGAGAAGGAAGAGGAAAGCAAGAAAAGTAGCTGATTTTCAGAAAGAAGGTGATGAATTTCATTTGGACGTGTTGAGTTCGAACTACTGATAAGATATGGAAGTGATGATGAATGTCCAGTGGGTAGTTTTAAATTCAGGTCTGAAACTCAAGAGATAGGTCAAGGCTGGGGGTGAACATGTGTGTTTCATCTACATAGAAGCGATAGATGAGGAAGCAGCTAGGTGGCACAGTGGATAAAGCACGGGTCCTGGATTCAGGAGGACCTGAGTTCAAATCCAGCCTCAGACACTTGATACTTACTAGCTGTGTGACCCTGGGTAAGTCACTTAACCCTCATTGCCCCACAAAAAAAAAATTTTTTTTAAAGAAGTAAAAGATGAGCCCATGAGAATGGGTGAAATTGCCAGAAGAAAGTGTACCATAACAAAGAGAAGTACCCTAAGAACAGAACCTTGAAAAGTGCTGATCTTTAGGGGCCAGGGAAGGAGATAGAACAAGAGATGTCAGAGAATTAGATTAACCAGTATAGCACGGTGTTATAAAAGCCGGAAGGCAAAGTGTTTCAAGAAGAACAGAGTGATCAACAATGTCAGATGCTAGAGACACATTAAGAAGGATGAGGTCTGAGAAAATGCTGATGGAAATGGAGATTAGATCATAGATCATTGTTTTAAAGCTGGAAGGGACCTTAGATGCCATGTAGCTCAATTCCTTCATTTTACAGATGAAGAAACAGAGATTAAATGACTTGTCTCTGCTCACCCAGGTGACAAATGTCAGAGACAGGATTTGAACCTAGGTTTCACTGATTCCAAGGCCAGCAGTCCATTCACTATATCTCATTGCCTTTCAGTTACCAAATGACTGATGACCTTCAAGAGGGCAGTTTCAGTAGAGTTATAGGTGCAGAAGCAGATACTTAAAGAGGGGATATTGCAGAAGTAAAGGCATCTACTGTAGAATGCTTTCAGGAGCAATGGAAGACAAAGAAGAAATATATTACATGGTCCTTGCTTATTGCCTACTAGGCGGTAAAAAAAAACACACACACAGTGGCAACATACAAGCTATAGCAGGATGTGATCCAACTTAAGTGGTTGTTGAGTCATTTCAGTCATGCTTGGCAAAGATACTGGAATGGTTTACCATTTCCTTCTCCAGCTCATTTTGCAGAAACTGAGGCAAGCAGAGTTAAGTGACTTGCCCAGAGTCACATACTCAGTAAGTTTCTGAGACCAGATTTGAATTCAGGTCTTCCTGACTCCAAGTCCAGCACTCTATCTATCCACCTAGTTGTATGAGTAAATGAATAGGAAAGATCATTACAGGTTACAACAGTTGGGGAAGACTTCATGGGGGAGGTATGACTTATTTGCACAACCTATATAGGCTGAATAAGATACGATTAGGTAGAAAGAATGAGGTAGGTTTTACAAGTAAAGAAAGCCTGGGTATGAAGGCAGGAATGAGTATGGCTGTTACACTCATTGGGGACAGTGGTGATATTAACTAGGTGAAATGCTGAAAAATAATAAGAGATGAGGTTGGATAACTCTTAATTGACCATTAGGCCAGGAGTAACAGAGGCAAAGAGACATATAAAGAGATAAGAACAATCAATGCACCAAGTCTGGTCCCCAACAATGGACAGGAAATTGTGTGTTCCAAACTTTTATGGGGAAGGGGAGAAAAGGAAGTCACTATCCCTGGCAAAATGAGAAGTTGAACTGAGTGAAGGAAAGGCAGAAGGAATCAGGTTATACAGGCTCTAGTCCCAGCTGAGAACTCTTCAGGGTATATTCAGGCTGTGGTCTTTTCACCTTTCACCTTTCTGGACTTCAGTTTCTTCCTTTGCAAAATGAGGGAGCACGATGAGAAGATCCCTAAGGTCCCATTGCAGTTCTGGTGTTTCATGATTCCAAGCACGCTGCTGCAATGCCGTCAGATCGAGCTGCTAAGTGTTAGGAAGCCCCCAAAATGCTCCTTTGGAGCACCCTTCCCAGAGCTACTTCAGAGCAGGAAGTGAGTGAGGTGGGTAGTGAGTCCCCTAAGAGCCCTTAGCAAATGCAGATTTTCATTAAGGAGAGAGACAGGGAGCAGAGTGGGCACTGAGACTAGAAATATTTGTTTTTAATTGTTCCTTCTCCCTGAGCTCAAAACAGGGTGAAAGTAGAGGGTGGTGCTGTTCCCCTGGTGGGTCCCTTGAAGCAAAGAGTACTTTTTTCATCACTTCAATGTTCTTCCTGCCTGGTACCAATTAGACTGTGAATCTCACTGTCTTCCAGTTAAGACAACAGGCTTGTTAATACTCTCAATTCCTTCCCCCTTCCCAACCCCATCCACTGTGTTCCAAGATGCCTACATCCAATAGAAACATGGACAAGTAAACATTTCCCCAAGATCCCCCTGCAGTGACTTCATGCACAGGTTTTAACTAGGACTTATTCCCACCTATGTGGGCTCATGGAGCAGAGGAACCAAACCCAGAATTCTAGGAGTTCACAAGGTGTACTCACCATAGGAAAGGCTCAGCCTGATTGGGTACCCTATGCTGTCAACCTGACCCCATCCTCAAGCCTGCTGTTTAATTCCTGCTTCTCTTACAGCTTGCTGAATCGATGTCAAGCTGTCATTACACACATCTGCTCCCTGTCTTGGTGAATACATGATTTTCAGAAAAACAGGTGGGGAGGAGAAGAGGAAAAGCTAGAAAGTCAGGAAATAGGGAATGAAAGGGAAGGGAAGGGAAGGGAAGGGAAGGGAAGGGAAGGGAAGGGAAGGGAAGGGAAGGGAAGGGAAGGGAAGGGAAGGGAAGGGAAGGGAAGGGAAGGGAAGGGAAGGGAAGGGAAGGGAAGGGAAGGGAAGGGAAGGGAAGGGAAGGGAAGGGAAGGGAAGGGAAGGGAAGGGAAGGGAAGGGAAGGGAAAGGGAAAGGGAGAAGGAGCTTCTAGAAAAGTCTGTCCTGCTCTTTGAGGGATGAGAAGCAGTAATTTCTTCCCCAGCACTAGCTAAATGATGATCTGGGCCTCCTATTAAAGATTGTCCAATCTAAATGAGACTTTTAAAACTATCTTGAGAAAGCATAGAAGTTCTGAGCTAAATATCAGTCATGTAAAACCTGAATATATCTGTCATGAGAGGGACTGGTTCTGAGTGTGAGTGTATATGTGTGTGTATAAGTTGCTTAAAAAAAAGAAAGAAAGAAAAGGACTGTTTATAGTCATATGCTACAATGTAGGAAAACTGATTCAAAAAATAGCAACATGGACAGAAAAGATAGGTATAATCTTAAAGCTTTGGAAATAGAAGACAGCTCAAGAGGGATGAGGAGCTAAGAAATGAAATTCTGGGTATACAATCATAAATAATCCCAGCGAGGAAGAAAAAGGGGAAGCAGCAACAAAAACCAATGAAGCAAAGAGAGCTCTCCAAGCGTATACAAAAGATGGAAGGAGGAGCTCATAACAAAGGAGGAAATCAAAAGCATAGGTAAGAAGACTAAAGACTGGAATGGAATGAGACTTGTAGAAGTGATAAGGACAGCATATAGGGCCCTTTTAAAAGCTGTATTCAGATTTTTTTTTAAAAGATGCATAAGGAATAGCTAAGATCACCACTTGGGGAAGCTACTAAAGCATTAATATTTGGCAAAGGAGGCAGAAGCTTCTATAGGAGGCAGCATAGTACAGTAGAAAGAATACTGGACTTGGCATGAGAACACCTGGGTTCTAGTCTTGCTTCTAAGCTTCTTATGGGACCTTGAGAAAATCCCTTAGCATCTCTGAGCTTCAGTTTCTTCATCTTAAAATGTGACTAAGAATACCAACCCTGGGGAGCAGCTAGGTGGCGCAGTGGATAAAGCCCCAGCCCTGGATTCAGGAGGACCTGAGTTCAAATCTGACCTCAGACACTTGACACTTACTAGCTGTGTGACCCTGGGGAAGTCACTTAACCCTCATTCCCCGAGGGCAGGGGAGGGAAGAATACCAACCCTGCTTGCTTTACAGAGCTATGGTAAGTATAAAATGAGAGAATAGATGGGAAAGTGCTTTGCAAACTATAATGTAAAAGATGGATACAGGCTCAGCTGCTATCTTACATCTCTCTTCTCCATCAAGGAGAGTAATCTTCAAACTGGGAAGATTAGAACAAATATCATTTGGCAGTTAAAGAGGAGCAAATTAGCAAGTACCTCATGGCTTTAAGTGAGTTCAAGTCAGTGCCAGGCCTGGAGTCAGAAAGACCTGAGTTCAAATATGCCCTTAGATACTCACTAGTTGTGTGACCCTGGGCAAGTCACTTAACCCTGTTTCCCTCAGTTTCCTCATCTATAAAATGAACTGGATAAAGAAATGACAAACTACTCCAGTATATTTAACAAGAAAACCCCACACGGGGTCATGAAGAGTTGGATATGACTGAAAAATGACTAAATAACAATAACTGAAAGAATGTGCAGTTGTGGTCACAGAAATTTTCAGTTGGCTTTAAGACATCTTGGAGAGGAAAGGAGAGATGCCAGGAAGCAGACATAACCCCCACTTACCAAAAACTATGACACTAATGGATATGAACATTCTAGAATGGACTCTGTAAGATAATAAAAAAATAAAAAGGTGATCACCAGAAGTTAATGTGGGTTTCCTGTAAATAAATTCTGACCAACTATCCTCACTGATTTTTGACTGGTTTCATGAGTTGCCATAGTCAAAGAATTCATTACGTAGTAGATGGTCTACTGGTGATGTCTCACCATACTTAGCTGAAATGGTCTTCAAGACACACAGTCTATTGCTGGGCTCATAGACCGTACTCAAATCCTTTGCGGGGGGGGGGGGGGGGGGGGGGGGGAGCGGGCAATGAGGGTTAAGTGACTTGCCCAGGGTCACACAGCTAGAAAGTGTCAAATGTCTGAGGCCAGGTTTGAACTCAAGTCCTCCCGAATCCAGGGCCAGTGCTTTATCCATTGCGCCACCTATCTGTCCCTCAAATCCTTTCTAACATTGTCTAACCTGTCAGAGCAGGGGCTTTACCAACTTCAACTTTAAGAACCCAGAATCATCTCTAGATCACAATGAAGAACTTCTAACAGGATTTTCATCTCCTAAAACAAAAACCATTTTAATATCAATATTCTTCTGGAGATTTAATATGGATATAAATCCTGGAATGCCACATTCTTCCAAGAATCAAAACTGTGGGTTATCCAAAGGGTAATGGACAGATGTCTGGTAGGTATAAATAAACTACTATTTCTGACAATGTCACATTAAAAAATATCATCAGAGATGTGTGAAGGGAAAAGAAGGTGAGCCAATCATGTAATGAGAGCAAAGGATAACAGATGGAGAGGCTGCATGCTAAATTAGTACCCATGTAGTATCAGGAGTCCTGAGGAAGGTCCTCAGTATAGTGGGTAGACCCCCTGTGGAAGATTAATGGAAAGAATTGGGCAAGGGTTAAACAAAATGAGAATGGGTTGCAGTCTATACGTGTGTATATACATATATATATATGTGTGTGTATGTATGTATACATACACACACACACACACAGACTCCATAGGAATATTGCCTAGACTAGTAAATTAGGGGAAAGACGCAGACATAGTGTGCCTTGATTTCAGTAAGGCATTTGACAGAGATTTTCATGATATCTGTGTGGATACCATAGTGTCATTAAATGGATTCAAATCCAAAGGCTGTTGATTAATGGGTCCTTCCCAACACAGAGGGAAATCTGTCACTGTATGCCATGGGGTTTCATACTTGGTACTGTCCTCTTCAACATTTTTATTATCTACTTGGATGAAAATATAGCAGGCACATTTATCAAATTTGCAAATGACACAAAACTAATCCATTCAATAACAGAATCAAGATTTAAAGGGATCTAACAGGCTAGAGTGATGGACCAAAACCAAAAACAAAATGAAATTGAATGGAGATAAGTATAAAACTCTGCACTTGGGTTCCAAAAGTCAGTGCCTCAGGTTAAGGGAGACATGATAACAGTTCATGAGAAAAGGACCTGGGAGTTCTTAGTGGACTCAATATGAGCCAACAGTATGATGTGGTGGCCAAAATAGTTAGAGTGACCCCAGGCTGCAATTAAAGCAGAAGCACCAAGTACAACTTGAAGGAGGTTAATTATCTAACTGCTATGTAACAGTCAGAGCACATCTGGCATATCTATAATCCTTGGTGCCAGATTTAAAGAGGGACATTGAACAAACTGGAATGTATGCAGAAGTTGGAAGCCAGAAGGCTGAAGTGTTGAGAAACCAAATCACATGAGAAATAGTGCAGGAGCAGGGGCTATCTTGCCTGGAGAAGGAGAAGATGCAAGGAGACAAAGAACTACAAAATCTTTCACTGGAAGGATATATCACCAATGACTTACTATGTGGCCTGGGGCAAGTCACTGTCAAGCCTCTGTTTCCTCATCTGAAAAGAGGTGGGGGAGGACAAGGGAATTGAGGGTTAGATGATGCTTAAGGAGTAGTGAAAAGAGCATTGAACTGGAAAGCCAGGAGACCTGGGTTCCAATCCAAACTCTCCCCATTAGTCTTTTCTTCTCAGCTGAATGTGGCACTAGACTGGGAGTCAAGGCCTAGGCTCTGAGGCCAGCTCAGAGCTGTGGGACCGTGGGGAAAATCACCTGATATGTCTGATCTTCAGTTTCTTACCTCTGTAGTTCAAGCATTCATTATTTTGTCTCTGGCTTCTTTCTCCAAATCAGTAAAGATCTGAAACTGAGATTGAGAATGGTTAAGTGACTTGCCCAGGGTCACACAGCTAGGAATCATTTGAAACAAGATTTGAACCCAGGTCTTCCAGATGAAATCCAGCACTATCCATTGTACCACTTCATCCCTAAAATGCAGGTATAAATATGCATACTACTAACTTCACAGAGTTTTTGGTGGGTTTTTTTTGGGGGGGGGATGCTTTTCAAAACCTTAAAACACTTTGTAAATACTCCTAAAATTTTTTCTAAAAAGATTCTACCAATTAACTGACTTCATTAAGAGTAATAGGGAGGGGGCAGCTAAGTGGCGCAGTGGATAGAGCACCGGCCCTGGAGTCAGGAGGACCTGAGTTCAAATCCAGCCTCAGACACTTGACACTTACTAGCTGTGTGACCCTGGGCAAGTCACTTAACCCTCATTGCCCCTCAAAAAAAAAAAAAAGAGTAATAGGGAAGTGACATTCTTGTGGTACTCTGTCCAGACCTCAGCTGGAGTACTCTGGACACCATGGCTTAAGAAGGAAATTAACAAGCCTGAGAGTGTCCAGAGGTGGTCAGTCAAGATGGTGAAGGACCTTGTGTCCATATTGCATGAGGATGGAAGGAAATTGGTATGTTTAGACTGGAGGAGAGAAGATTCAAGGGATAAATGAGGGATATCCTCAAATATTTGACGGGCTGTCATTTAAAGGAAAGATTAGATTTCTTCTATTTGGCCCCAGGGGACAGAACCAGAAACAATGGGTCAAAGTTGCAATGACTCAAATTTAGGCTTGATAAACTTCCTTGAGTTTAGAACTGTCCAAAAGTAGAATGGGCTACCCAGAGAGATCATGGGAGGTCTTTGAGTAGAAGCTGGACAACTACTTGTTTGGTGTGTGATAGTGGGGATTTCTTTGGGTGTGGTTTGAACTAGATGGTCCTGAGGTTCCTTCCAACTCTCATATTCTGGGATCATTGGAATGGGGGCGGGGGGAGGGGGTCTCAAGGACTTCTCTGAAAAGGGACATTGTTCTGCTTAAGGCTCTATCTTTCCAAGGAGCCAGAATAAACTTAACTCACTGCCATGATGCTATCCCTGGTTCGTATCCAACAGCTGGCTTTGGAAAAGTGAAGTTGGGATAAGATGATAACTGAGTTAAGCAGGTGGGAAATGTTGAGCTTTCTTAACTTGAGAGTATTAACATTCCTCTCCACCACACTTCAGAATTGGTGAATATTTATGAGGACACTGTTTGCTTCTCGAGGAGAGAAACCTTAATGAGCTTTCTTTCCTTGTTGATTCTAGGGTGGGGCTGTTTTGTTGTCATGTCATATCTCTAATCTCAATGCCAGCCCAGCTGCACATTTCTCCCCGTAGGTTTCTCGGAGGCAATAAGATGTGTTGGAACTTTTATGTTAAAACTCTGGATGGAATTAGGCATTTGGGGTGTTGTTCAGTCCTTTTCAATCTTGTCCAACTCTTTGTGATCCCATTTGCAGTTTTCTTGGCAAAGACACTGGAGTGATTTGCCATTTCCTTCTCCAGCATGTTTTATAGATGAAGAAACTGAAGCAAAGAGGGTTTCGTGACTTGTCTAGGGTCACCCAGCTAGTAAGCGTCTGAAGCCAGATTTGAACTCATGAAAATGAGTCTTCCTGACTTGAAACCCAGCAAAACACCTAGCTGCCCCCAGACATACAAGGTAGAACCTGAGATAAAAAGCAAATTTTAAAGCCTGTTCCCCTGCAATAGTGACACAAGTATATGTGGCTGTGTCCCCATGGTTCCACATCCATATCTCTATGTGTGTATGAGACAGAGACAGACAGAGAGACAGAGAGGGTGGAGGGAAGGAGAAGAAGGAGGGAAAGAAAGAAAGAGAAACAGAAGAGGGTAGGGGTTCTTCCATGCTGCAGTAGATCTCTAAGATCAATGTGAGCACTCCTTCCATGGGTGCTGATCGCCATCCATCCATGCCCACTTATTCTGTATGAATGATAAATTTAGAATTAGTCCAAGCCCTGCATTTAACAGAAAAAGAATGCATCCCTCAGAAGACCCACCAATTATTCTTGAATCCTCAAGTTCTCTATGTTGCATAGGCACAGTGGAGTACAGTGGCCATCCATTTGTTATTCCTTGCTTTCAGAGCATGACCAGGCCAAGCTAGTTGTTAATCATACCTTTCTTCAATGATATAGCTTAGGACACTTATTGCACAAAAGTAATCATTGGATCGGTCTCCTTGCACCCTTCATGCATCTCTCTAATGCTTTTTGGGTCACCCACAACCTTTATTCCTTGGAGACTGTGGTCTCCTGATATCAGCAACCATGCAGCATTACCAGAACTCATGCTGATCCCTCAACTGACCTACAGTCTTATCCAGTGAGTATACTCCATCCCATTATACAGAGTACAACTCAACCATGCCTTCTTACCCTTGATGACTCTTGTTTTCTCTTAATTCATCCACCCAACACCCAGTGGATGGGCAGCCTGGGGGAATGAGATGGAAAAAAGGAAGAAGAAATTGAGGGAGGAAGGAAACAAGAATTTATTAACCACCTACTATGTGCCAGGCACTATGCTAAGCACTTTACAAATATTACCTCATTTGGTCCTCGCAATGACCCTGGTAGGTAGGTGCTATTATTATTTCCATTTTACATTTGAGGAAACTGAGGCAGTTAAGTGACTTGCCCAAGGTCACTAGTAAGTATCTGAGGCTGAATTTTAACCTAGGTCTTCCTAGCTCCAGGCCCAGCTTTCTATCACACCTAGCTACCAGGCTGCCTTCATCTAAATCCCTTAATGTTTCATGAATACCAATGGAGCATATCCAGATTGTTCATCAGTTATATCTCACTCTCTTACCTCAAGAGCAAAGAGCCTACCTTTCCAGTCCTACATCTCTCTAGTGATATCCTTTCTGCTACTTCTCCTACACAAGTTTTCCCCTAGTAATAAGCTACAGCCAACTGGTGGCTACTGCACATCTCTCCTCTGCCCTTTGGGTGCCTGGGCACATTTATTTCTTCGGAGGACATTCCATCTCGCCATCCACATAGCATTACCATAATATTTGTGTTTAAAAGGCTGGCTTTTGTTTCAGGGAGAAGGTTTGAGTCTTTAAAAGCACTGAGCAATTTCCCAGTTACAATCCAGCCTACGACCCTCATCGTATTCAATTCCATCTCCAACTCATTGTCCCTTTGCAGTGTCTAGACAAGATATTTATGGTGATAGACCAGATCAGTGGGCTGTTGGTCCAGCTGCACATCATAGTCTAGATAATTGGTATTCTTTAGCCACTCTCTTCCATCTGAACGTAGTCTAAAACCACTTGTTAAGCACCTACTGTATGCCAGCTCTGTGCTAAGTACTGGGGCTACAAAGAAAGGAAAAGGACATAATCTCTGTGCTCAAGGAGATCACATTGTAATGGAGGATTTTTTTGCACTGGAAAACCTCCATAGTAGGGACAAA
This sequence comes from Dromiciops gliroides, assembly GCF_019393635.1. Lineage (NCBI taxonomy): Eukaryota > Metazoa > Chordata > Mammalia > Microbiotheria > Microbiotheriidae > Dromiciops > Dromiciops gliroides. The sequence continues at coordinate 439,362,419 of NC_057864.1, read as the reverse complement.
TACCCCTGGCAAACATATGTCTCCCCATCTTATGCCTTACGTGATATTAATAATCAGAGGGTCCACCAAATAAAGCGATCTCTGTTGTGTCTTGTAAAGAATCTTGTAATGACTTTGATATATGCACAGAAGACAGGCCCCTTTAAGACACCATTTTGCTCTATTGAATAAATCACTTTTTAAATAATCAACAAACAATAAACCCAGCAGGCTCTGGTGTTTTCTGAACCCATCAGTCAGTTGCACAATTGTCAATGTGTGCCCTACTATAGAATGTTGTTGGCAATACCCTGCCCATTCCCATCTCGTACCTTCATCAAGGATGCCCTTGATATGTGAGTAGCTAGATTATTACCATAAATATTTTATAGAGAGGGGAAAATAGGAATATGTGTTGGTGGTTACTGTTATTTTCTCATTTGCCTTTTTCAGTAGTAACAACATCCATGACTTTTTTTTCCCCAGGCTTTTGGTCTCTCCCATCTAGATATGTTGAGAATCAATTCTTGAGAAAACATTTGTGTTGAACAAACAAATAGGTTGTTGCACCAGAGAGCATCTGGGGATTATTAAAGGCACTCTGAAAGAATAAAAAATTTTTTAAAAGAAAGGCACTCTGCAATTTTCTAAATGCAATCTAGCCTGCCTTATATGAAAGGTTAAATGTATTAATAATAGTAATATTTACAATAATGCTTTCATCTATTAGGCAAGTAGGAAGACCAGTAAAGGGACGACTGAATTGGACATGGATTCAAGTCTTGTTTCTTTGTCATTGTGTGACCTTAGGTATGCCATTTAATCTCTCTTGGCCTCAATTTCCTTATCAGTAAAATGAGAGTGTTGAATGAGATGGCCTTGAGGTTCTCTTCCAACTCCAGATCCATAATGCCATTATCTTCATTTTACATATGAGGAAAACCAGGTGAGGGAGAGGGAAGAAGTCCGAATGACTCTAGAATTGGTCATCTAGAAATATGATAATGCCCTCAAAAGAAATAGGGAAGTTAGGAGGAGCATGGGCATGGGCATGGAAGGAGAGAGGGGAAGACAATTTGTTTTGGGATATATTCACTTTGAGATGCCAGCGGGATACCCGGTTGGAAATGTCCAATAAGATGTTGGTGATTCAGAATATGGGCTCAGGAGAGAAACCAGGGCTAGAGAGGGGGAACACCAATTAGGAGGCTAGATTTGAGAATCATCTGCATAAAATGATTATTAAGCCTACAGAAGCTGATGAGGTCACCAAGATGAAGTATAGACAGAGAAGAGACCGGGGCCCAGGGCAGAGCCCTGGGGGATACCTACAGTGAGTAGGACATGGATGATTATGATTGAGTAAGAAAGACAAATAAGGCATCCATGCAAGTTGGAGAAGACCAAGAAGGTTTTTTGCCTGACTCTCCCTTGCCTATCTCACATTCTATCTTGGATCATGTATATTTGTATCTATGTTAGATCACACCCCCTCACCTAGTTATATCATAAGCTACTTCACTGTAGTGGTGGTGTCATTTTGTATTGCTGTGTCCCCAGTGCCTAACACAGTATCTTACATATAACAGATGTTTAATAAAGTGTGGCATAATAGAAGGACACTGGGCTGTGAGTCAGGAAGACCCATGTTTGAATGCCCTCTGAGATACTAACTAGGTATGTGACTTTAATTAAGTCATTTAGACTCAGTCTCATTTTCTTACATGGTGCAAGGAAGAACCAAGTTCAAATCCAGCCTCAGACACTTGCTAGCTGTGTGACCTTGGGCAAGTAACTTAACCATTGTCTGCCTCAGTTTCTTCATCTGCAAAATGAGGACAATAATAGCACCTACCTTCCAAAGTTGTTGTGAGAATCAAATGAGATCATTGTAAAGTGCTTAATACACCACCTGGTACATAGTGAAAGCCATATAAATATTAGTTATTATTGTTCTTATCATTGTTATTGTTATTTAAATGGGGCTAATAATAATACCTAACTCCCAGAGTTTGTTGTGAGGAGCAAATGAGATCATATTTGTAAAATACTTAGCATAGCGCCTGGCACATAGTAAAAGCTATAGAAATGTTAGTTATCGTTATTATTATGTTGTTGTTGTTATTAAAATAAAGTTAATAACACCAACTTCCCATGGTTGTTGTAAGGATCAAAAGAGATAACATAAAGTGCTTAGCACAGTGCCTGGCACATAGTAAAAACGATATAAATGTTAGCTAGTAGTAGTAGTTAGTAGTAGTAGTAGTAGTAGTAGAAGTAACTAAAATGGGACTAATAATAAAATCAAGTACTTAATAAACACTTGATTCCTTACTTCCTATATAAAAGAGTAATAATAGCACCCACCTCACAGGACTATTGTGAAGTTCACATAAGATAATATATATAAAAACTTTGTAAACATTCAATTGCTATATAAATGTTAACTATTATTATTGTCAAGTGTTTGTTAAATGGAACTAACAATGGCACGAAGGAAAAAACATTGGCTCCTGAGTTCAAGGATGTAGGTTTGAATCCTGCCTCCAGTACTTATCACCTGTGTGACCTTGGGCAAGTCACCCTCCCTGGACTTCTATTTCCTCATCTGCAAAATAAGGGGCTTAGTTTAGTTAGCAGCCTCTGAGATCACTTCTAGATTTAGACCTTTGATTGCCTATATTCCACTTTTTGGAATATTTTAGAATTTGCAAAACACTTAAACACACACACACACACACACACACACACACACACACCCTGTGAGATAAGGTAAGTCTTAATATTACCCTTTTGTGAATCAAGGTATCTTGAGCCTCAGAGACATTGAGTGACTGACCCATAGAAATATGTAGAATATGTCAGTGCTAAGACCTTCTAACTCAGACTCCACTGGTCTATCCATTATCCCTATAGGATAGCACATGCTAAGTGCCAAGTAAGTGGTACCAATGTTCAAGATTGTCTGAGTGCAGAAGAGGCAGAGATCATCAAGGGCCAAAGCAATCAGAGAAAGATTCAGGGAGTTGGTGGGACTGGAGCTGAGCCTTGAAAGATGAGTAGGCTTTAGGTAGGCAGAGAGGAGGAAGACAGGCATTCTAGGTAGGGAAGAGAAGTGTGAGCAGAGACATCAATGAATAAGGGATTTATTCTCAGGGGACAGTGAATAGTTCAGACTAGTTAAAACAGATGATTCATTTGGGAGAGTCATGGGACCTAAGGTTGGAAGCCTAGCTATTGTGTGCTGAATGGATTGTGAGGGAGAGGTTGGAGGGGGAACACCAATTAGGAGGCTATTAAAATGTTCAGATGTGAAATGATGAAGCTTGAATTAGTGTGTGTGTGTGTGTGTGTGTGTGTGTGTAGGGGGGAAGAATAAGATACAAAAGATGGTATTATTATGGAAATGCCATTGACAGCATCATAGAATCACAATTTGGGGGGTGGGGAGAAGGGAATTAAGCATTCATATAGCTCCTACAACATGACAGGTGCTTTACAAATATCTCAGCTGATCCTCAAAACAACCCTGTGAGGGAAGTGCTATAATTATCCCCATTTTACAGTTGAGGAAACTGAGTCAGGCAGAGGTTAAGGGACTCACTCAGGATCTCACAAATAGTCAGTGTCTTAGGCCAGATTTGAAATCAGGTTTTCTTGACTCTAGACCCAGTGTTTTATTCCATGTACCATCAGCTGCTCCCACTTTTAGAGCTGAAAGGAATCCCCAGAATATATTTAATCCAACCCTTTTGTTCTAGAGATGAAAGAGAGACCCAAAGAAATTAAGTGACTTGACCAAAGTCACAGAGGTAATAAGTGGCAGAGGTGGACTTGGAATGCAGATTCTCTTATCTCCAAATCCATCATCACTCTCCCCACCCCACCCCCCCCCCCGCCCCATCCAGGGCAATGGGAGTTAAGTGACTTGCCCAGGGTCATACAGCTAGTAAGTGTCAAGTGTCTGAGGCTGGATTTAAACTCAGGTTCCCCTGAATTCAGGGTCGGTACTTTATCCACTGCACCACCTAGCTGCTCCCATCATCACTCTTAAGACTTGAGCCAGGTTGCTTCTCACAAGACATCAACAGATGCACCTAAATTAAATGAGTTAAAATGTACAAGGGATTGAGTCCTTGACCTTGGTATTAGGACCCTGTACTCACCAGCTTGCTGATGAGCCTTAAGTCACAGATTTGGCAGCTGATTAGATGGAAGATGGGAGGAAAGGGGAGATAAAGGAAAAGAAAGAATCAAAGATAACTACAAGGTTTGAAGCCTACATAAGTGGGAGAATGATAGTGCCCTTGATGGAAGGAGGAGAGTTAGGAACCCAGAGTAATGGATCCATTAGAAGATGACTCTCTGTTACCCAACTCCACTATAACCCATCAGCTCATGCTTCCTAAAACATTCCCAAATAAATACACTAAAATGCAGCTATAATCTGATTAGCCTACAGCACAGACATTAATTAGCCTTGTCTCCAACATCAATATTATAAAGGGGTCCCCTGAGTTGAGCATTATTTTACTATAGCCCTTTCCCCCTCAGCCCTTGAACCCAAGTTAGGAAATCTCCCTCCTGCTAATATTTAACTCTGAAATATTTTCTATTTCTACATATTAAATGGTGTTTCAAGAGCCTAGTTGCTTCAATATAATATATGCCTCTTGAAGGCATGGACTGTTTTTGTTTTTTTTGTCTTTGTGTCTGTAGCACTTAGAATAGTGCCTGGCATATAATAAGTGTCTAATAAAGGTTTGTTGCTAGTTTACATGTCACTGAGCAAAAAAAAAGTCAAAAATAAATAAATATATATATATAAATGAATGAATGAATGAACAAACAAATAAATGAATGGATGAATGAACAAATGAACAAACGAATAAATAAATGGATAAATTGTTAAATTAATGACTGAATAAGTCATTAAATAAATAGATAAATGAATGAATGAATAAATAAATAAGTAGAAAAATGAATGAATAGCTAGATGACAGATAAATAAATAGTTGAATGAATGAATAAGGAATGTCATTGAGCAGGAAAGGTCTAGGTTGGGTCAATGGTGCAGGATAAAGGAAAAAAGGGGCAGCTAGGTGGTGCAGTGGATATAAAGCACCAGCCCTGGATTCAGGAGGACCTGAGTTCAAATCTGGCCTCAGACACTTGACACTTACTAGCTGTGTGACCCTGGGCAAGTCACTTAACCCTCATTGCCCCACCAAAAACACAAAAAAGAAAAAAAAAGAAAAATGGATAGAGGGAAAAAGAGGATAAAGTCTCTGTTGGGCTAGATCAGAATCTTCCTTGATATATATGATCATTTGCCTACAGAGGAGAATGGCCTCTAATTCCTGTACCAACCCCACACGACCCCAATCCTCACCTGGTTGAAGTATAGAGTGATCTCTGCCCCTATTCCCTCGATACCTCTTTCCCCCTACACACACACACACACACACACACACACACACACCAAATTGCAATCCTCACCTGAATGGAGGAAAAAATGGTCTCAAGCCTCAGCCTCTTAAGCCCCAATCCTTTCTGTGAACCATTTTGCATAATGGCCATAATTCCCAGATGGAAAAAAGGAGGGGGCAGCTAGGGGGCACAGTGGATAAAGCACCAGCCCTGCATTCAGGAGGACCTGAGTTCAAATCCAGCCTCAGACACTTGACACTTACTGGCTGTGTGACTCTGGGCAAGTCACTTAACCCTCATTGCCCCACAAAAAAGAAAGAAGGAAGGAAGGAAGGAAAGAAAGAAAGAAAAAGAAAGAAAGAAAGAAAAAGAAAGAAAGAAAGAAAGAAAGAAAGAAAGAAAGAAAGAAAGAAAGAAAGAAAGAAAGAAAGAAAGAAAGAAAGAGAGGAGACCCTGCCCCAACTAGAAATCTTTAACTTCTACCCTTTTTAAAGATAATCTATGCATTGCCTATAGCCTGAGCCCAAAGGCCTGAGCCACGTGCAGTTTCTTATATGCCCAGAAGGAGTCCTGCTTTTCTCCTATCCCAGTCCCCTATGTAAGGTATCTAAGACCCATTTCCTTGCATTGGGAAAGGAGCCTTTAAGAGACGACTAGAAGGGGGAACAAGACTGCCGGAGAAGAAATAAAGGCTTCAGTTCCCAACCCCCTTGTTGCCATGGTTCCTTCTCTGGCCCTTCATATATTTTTAAAAAATATTTAATTTCCTAGAGGGGAAATTAAATTGGATAATACCATTAATTTGAGAGAACACTGCCTGATAGAGCAGGCACCAGAATTGCTGACTTCTGATTCATCCTGGGGCCTACAAGATGACCTGGAAAGCATCCTGTGAACCCATCATGCCCCCAGCTGCCCTTGCCCACGGAACAGCCATCTCCCTGCTGATCCTTCAGGGCTAAGTTGGAAAAGAGGATTCGTGTCAGGGTAGAACAACTCTACAGGGTCCTTCACTTTTATGCTTTTCAAGAAGGAAGGAAGGAGAACCAGCCCGAATCCCTGGGAACTGCCTAGCAACCTGGTGATAGGAAGATTTGCCCAGTCAGGGGAGGCATGTCAGCTCCCAACCTTGGCTGTTCCATAGGTTTCCCCCACCCCAGGAAAGAACCATCCTCAGACATCCTCAGGTCTCTGACCTGAAAGTAGAGGCAAGGTGGTTTAATATAAAGAGAAGCAGACTTAGAGTAAAATGAACTGAGTTCAAATCCTGACTCTATTTGTACAGGATTGCCACGAAGCCCTCACTATGGTGGCTGTGAAGCCTATCTGGTTCCTCTCTGAAAATTCACATCTCCCCTTTCTCCCTGTAAAAGAGGAATTAAGGGGCAGCTAGGTGGGGCAGTGGATAAAGCACTGGCCCTGGATTCAGGAGGACTTGAGTTCAAATCTGGCCTCAGAATTTGACACGGACTAGCTTTGTGACCCTGGGCAAGTCACTTAACCCTCATTGCCCCGAAAAAAAAGAGGAATTAAGTTTTTCTTTAACCCCATAATAACGTATGATGAAATTGAAGTTCCTTAATCAACTTGAGAGGCTTAATGGGTCCGTGTCCATTGGATAAAGACAACTGATACCATACAGAAACCATCTAGTGAATGACTGAATCAGCCATGGGTTAATGGACCCCTTGGACCCATGTTAAAACAAACCCATCCAACAATTCCTAAGAAGCTCCAAACTGGGAATATTGTTAAGAGGAGAACTCTGAAAGGGGCTTACCTCCCCCCACCCCCACCTCTCATCCCCATCCCAATCCCCATTTGTCAAGGAAGCTACTGAACCAGTAACCTTAGCTCATCCTTCACACTCCAATCAATCATGATAAGTAGTTTTTTGGGTCATTACTATGTAAGGAACCCTGCCTCATACTCCCTTCCTTCATGATGTCTTCCCCAATTATCTCATCTGAGCCTTTTCCTCTCCACTTACAGCTCCCATTCATACAGCATCAATTTCCACTTGACTTGATCATAGATTTCTTTCTACAGGTGCTCTTTTTGTGGATTCCATCTTCCTCATCAGACAGTACGCACCCTAAAAGCAAGCACTATGTATTTCCCTTCTCTATCCCCTCCGATCTTAAGAATGCACACACAGGGCTCTTTGCTTATATACTGACTGGTTGAGAAGCTGACTGACTTTTCCAGTTCTTTCAAAAGGATGGCAAAAATTATCTTCTCCAAGGCGATGAACCATAGATACTATCAGCTTCTACCTGGGATCGGAATCAGGCAAAGTTGTATTCAGCTCGCACCTCAGCCGCTTACAGTGTGATCGTCTGTATCTGGACAGGTCACAACCTCTATGAGCATCAATTTCCTCATCTGTAAAATGGAGATAACAATGGCACCTAGCTAGCAGGGTTGTTATGAGGATCAAATTAGGTAATATAAGTAAAGCAGGCTGCAAAGCTTCAAGTGCTATAGAAATATTAGCTGTTATTTTTCTATTATTATAATTGCCAACTTCTATCAGCTTCACTCCCCTCTGGATAATTGAAATCTGGCTGTGGCAGCGATAAACAACCTTCATGATCATCACCTCTGCTTCCTCACCTGGGCATATCATTTGTGTACAAACCAGAAGAGTCTTTCAGCATCACAGGGCAGCGGACAATCTGTTGAATTTAGAGTCAAAGAACCCGGCTTCTAATCCTGGGTCTGCTACTCACTACCTGTGTGAACTTGGACGAGGGAAAGAAAGGGAATGGGTATTCATTAAGCAGCATTTATTATGTGCCAAACACAGTGCTAAAAACTTTACAAAGATTTCACTTGATCTTCATAACTACCCTGGGAGATGGATACTATGATCATGCTCATTTTACAATCAAGGAAACTGAGACAGACAGAGATTTAAGTGTCTTGCCCAGGGTCACACAGCTAATAAGTGTCTGAGACTGGATTTGACCTCAGGTCTTCCTAACTCCAACCCCAGTGATCTATCATACCGCACCACCTGGCTACCTAGGTCATTTAATTCTCTGGGTCTTAATTTCTTTATCTGTCAAATGAGAGGTTAGACCAGATGATTTTCTAAGGTCCCTTTCTCCTCTGACTCTATGATACATAGAACCTCTGATCCCTACCACCCCTATGAAGTGATTTCTGTGTCGGGCCATGAAAATAGCAAGGCTAGGTATGAAGAGAGAGATGGAAAAGAAAACCTTTGATCCTGAGTTCCATAGGCCACGAGCTTTCCGAGGAAAATGCTAACATTACTCATCCCGTTCCAAATGAGTAATGCCCCTCTAGCTAAAGTTTAAAATAGGGTCTGCAGTCATGCCTTACTGAAGCCAGTGAATTATTTAAATAATTGTGCAGTGAAATTCTATAGCCAACTCTCAGTTTTTGAATGTTCATGGAGAGAGGAGGGGCAAAGAGTCCCCCAACCATTGACTAATCCAAAATGACTTATACTTGGCTCTGAAATCCAAAGAGTGGCCCACTTTCTAACATGTAAATATACTTATTCACACACTTGCACAAGTGTACTCACCCCTCACTCTTCTATTCCTATGCATTCCCCAAAATCTTAATCATATGACCAGTTAAATTCAGAGGGGGGGAGTGGGAAGAATCCACTCACAGATTGCCAAGGGTTGGCCATATTTAGACAATACAGAATGATGATCAATAGTGGTGAGTAATCCTTTACTTGTACTTTATGTTTATTTCAGAGTGCCTTCACACCCTCGCAACAGCCCTTTGAGATAAGTGGGAATAGCTATTTTTAGCCCCATCTTATAGCCAAGGAAACTGAGGCAAGAGAACAGTAAAATGACTTGCCTAAGGTCAAATGGCAAATTGTCAGAGATCAAACTAAAGTCCATAGTTACTGATGTGTGAGACACTGGACAATCACATGATTCAAGCTGACCACTTGGAATAAGAATCTGAAGATATAGTCATAGGTCACGGTCTCCCTTGGAGGTATGAGTTCGAATGACAGTTCTGAAGATTTCGGGGGGGGGGGGGGTTTGTTTGTTTGTTTTTGGTGAGTCGATTGGGGTTAAGTGACTTGCCCAGGGTCACACAGCTAGTAAGTGTTAAGTGTCTGAAGCCAGATTTGAACTCAGGTCCTCCTGATTCCAGGGCCAGTGCTCTGTCCACTGCCACCTAGCTACCCTGAAGATTTGTTTTTGAGAGAAGTGGAGTAGAATAATCCGTGGGGCACAGAACTGGAACTCAGGGAGATCTAGGTTCAAATCTTGCCTCACTTGACTCTACTGGGCAAATTACTTAACCTCTCTCTGCCTCAGTTGCCTCATCTGTAAAATGAAGACATGAGTCCTGATGACCTCTAAGGTCCCTCTTATTTTAAATCTATAATCCCTAATATTTTTATCCAGGTGAAATCTGATCAGACTGAAAACCCAGGGCATCTATGATGGTATGGAATATAAAGTGGATGGAAACACCAGAAAAAAAATGCTATAGGGAAGAAATGTCAAAAGGGCAATGTGGTGGCATGAGGGATTTATAGGGAGAAGGTGAGGAACACATTACGTGCTAAAGATTCTTCCTGCTTAGCTGACTAGCTCTCACCTGCCTCTTACTCTTTACCCTTAAAGTTACCTCCCACTCCCTGAGTGCCCCAGTTGCTCAACTCCATTTGATCCAATTCTCTTTTCCATGTACAAACTAGCCAGAAGGAAACATGGGGAAAGGACTAAAAGGGGATGGCATTTATTTATGTGTTTGTTTATTCATTCATTCATTTATTTATTTATTTTTGAAGCTGCTCCCAATAGAGGTCTGTTCCTTTACATTGTATACTATGTAAACTCTTGACAGCAACATCCTGGCTTCTAACCCCTCTCTAAAGAAATGCCTCAGGCAGGAAGAAGTCAGCATTCTCAGCTGAATCCCAGGTACCTTAGATAAGAGTTCCCTTCTCTCTAACAGGCTTCCACCCCAGATCTGCTAAAGCAGCCACAAAGATGAAGGGGTCCCTGCCTGGCCTCGGAGACGGGAGGGGGCCCAGCCCTCACAGAGACCAAAGCATCATCTGATCATAGATCTAGAGCCAGAAGGAGTCTCAAAGGCATTCGTGTCTAACCTCCTCTTTTTAGAGAAGAGGAAACACAAGCCCAGAAAGGTTGTGACTTGCCCAAAGTCACACAGAGAACAAATAGTGGAGGCAAGATTTTAACCCAGCAATCTTTTCATTGAAACATTATAGCACACAACTTAAGTCTAGTGCCCCATATACCGCCAGGTGTTTGGGGACCTGTCTCTCCTCCCTACAGGTAGGTCTTCCATGGCTACCCAGTGACCTGGGTGGAATGACCAAATCTAGATGATAAATGAATATTGCTTCCTGAAGCAGAATCATCTTATAGCTGCGGAAATTGAGACCCAAAATGGATATGAGATTTGCCTACTGCTTGTTGATGGCAGGGCTATAACTAAAGCTCTGCAATGGGGGTGGCGGAAAGGGGGATCGCTGTTATAACCGCCTCTGTCACTTATCTTCCCCCTCTACTGTGTGAGGTGCTATTTGTCAGCCAGCAGGGTGACCAAGAATTTATCACACTTCAATCTCAGTAATATCCTGTCTACACTAAGAGGTCATGTTGGGGGCAGAAAACAGCTTCTCTATCCAAATTTCCGGTGCTGCCTTTGGGAGTCCAAGCCCTCTGGGTATCATTCTTTTAGACTCATTGCTGCATCCATGGAAGCCTTGCAGAGCAGTCTGGGCATCACGTTCTCCCCCTCCTTGAATTTTCCTAGAGCACTTTCTCTGTATTTCTCACAGAATCTAAGAGTTGGAAGGGTTCTCAGAGGACATTGAGTCCAATTTGTATCAAAGAGGAATCTTCTTTATTACGTCCCTGATTAAGTGATTATTTAGTCTCTGTTTGAAGACTTCCAGTGACAGAGAACTCACTCCCTATTGAAAAAGCCCATTGGTTGATCTTTGGGATAGATGTGATGGTGTAGGGAATCATCCCAAAGGAACCATCAGTCAGTCAGCCAATTAACATTCATTAAACACTTACTATGTACTAGGCATTGTGCTAAGCACTGGGGATACAAAAAGAAGCAAAAGACAATCCCTGGCCACAAGGAGCTCACAATCTAATGGGGAAGACAAGTTATATACAAGATAAACAAGAAATAATCAAAAGAGGAAAGACAATAGAATTAAGAGGAATTTAGAAAAGCTTCCCATAGAAGATGAGATTTTGGGGGGCAGCTAGATGGCACAGTGGATAAAGCATCAGTCCTGGATTCAGGAGGACCTGAGTTCAAATGCGACCTCAAACACTTAACACTTACTACCTGTGTGACCCTGGGCAAGTCACTTAACTCTCATTGCCCCATGAAGAAGGAGGAGAGGGAGGAGGAGAGGGAGGAGGAGGAAGAGGAGGAGGAGGAGGAGGAGGAGAAGAAGAAGAAGAAGGAGAAGAAGAAGAAGAAGAAGAAGAAGAAGAAGAAGAAGAAGAAGATATTTTAGTTGAGACTTAAAGGAAGCCAGGAAAGTCAGTAGGAATACAGACATTTCAAATTATTCCTCATCATACATTCTCCATTCTGGACTAATTAGACTGTTAGCTGTGCCCGAAAGTTGGCATTGTACTTCCCACCAATAGGCTCCTCTCTACTCTGTGCCTGGGCTACCTTCTTTTCCTGGCATCTCTGCCTCTTCAAATCCCTAGCTGCCTTCAGGTCTTACCCTCAGGGACCTTACATTCTATAAGAGGAGATAAGATATACACATACGTATAATAAATGTATACATAACAACTATATCTATCTACATCCATTTATGCATCTATTTCATGTCTATCTATCCACAAAATAGATGCATAAATACATGTAGCAATTGCTCTGGACTCATTCTTCCAGACCTATGTGGGCTATATCCCTCCCCCAAAATACATACACACTTAGTGAAAAAGGTCAAGTTCTCCCATTGCATCCTGGGCCATCACCCATCATCTTACCACTGGACTCCAATAACTTTAAGAGAGTGAGGCTGATGACTTTATACAGCTCTGCCTCACTCAAATACAATTCATGCCCTAGTCAAGACATCACACTCATGATGTCATTAGTCCTCCTTGAGAACGAAGGACCAACAACAACAACTCATCACAAGGGTCACATCCTGAATGAAGTCTTCCTTGAGCCTTCTGACTGTTAGTTCTTTTTTTTTTTTTTGCAGGGCAATGGGGGTTAAGTGACTTGCCCAGGGTCACACAGCTAATTAGTGTCAAGTGTCTGAGGCCGGATTTGAACTCAGGTCCTCCTGAATCCAGGGCTGGTGTTTTATCCACTGCGCCACCTAGCTGCCCCTGACTGTTAGTTCTATCCATTCGCAAGCTGACATATTTACTTATCTGTAAATAACTATAGAGGAGAATTAAAGAGCCCTGAGGGCAGGAATGGTTTCATAATATCATAAATTTAGAGCTGGAGAGGATATTATAGGCCACTGAGTTGAACTGCCTCATTTTTTAAATGAGGAACCTGAGGCATTGAGAAAAGTGACTTGCCCAGGGTCACATGGCTAGTAGATTTCTGAAGGAAAAAAATGAAGCCAGACTTTTCTAACTCCAAGCCCACTTCTCCATCCTCTTCAAGACCTGCTTTGTATCCCTAGGAACCTGCATAGTTTCTTATTCCTAGTAGCCACTTAGTAAATTTGCCTTTAAATGAATTCAGAAATTGGGAAAGACTTATATGAACTGATGCAGAGTAAAGTAAGCAGTCTCAGGAGAAAAATCTGGACAATGATCATGACAATGGAGAGGTGAGAGAGGGAGAAATGAAGAGCCTAGAGTGTCCATTTGGTGGAAAGGCCTTACAAGTCAAATTAAGGTTGGGGGTTAGGAAGGAAGGAATACTCTTTCACCCCATATCCCTTTCCCTCCCTGGGCCTTGGTTTCTTTTGCTGCAAAATGGGGAGTTTGGAGCAGATAACCTCTGAGTTATCTTCCTATTTTAGATCTATGATTCTACACCCCTGTCCTCACTCATCCCCCTTCCCTCCAGGGGACGCCTCCCCAGAATGCCTTCTTCTTAGACCTCTCTGAGTTTATGAAAATACAAATAAAATCTTTAATTAGGTTTTCCCCTTGAGCCCAGCGCAGCTTTACTGACTTCAGCAGTAAGGGAATTTTTCTCTCTAGGCATTTTCCCTAAAGCAAAGCAAGCAGCCACCAGTTCTTACTCCCCAGTCCCCAGGCTTCCACTGGGCAAACCCTCTCCAACATCCAATTCCAACTTCCCCTAAAGTTGAAGGCCTCAGCTGAACTGAGCTCTTTAAAGGGGGTTGATTTATTCTCCCTCTAATGGTTCCTTTTGGACCTTGTAAGTATTTCTGAGATTGATTTTCATATCATCGGTGCAGGGGGACTCATTAAAATGCCAAGGTGTGTGTCCGCCTGACTTGAGCCTAGCTCGGCAGAAACCCCACTGACTATGCAGAAGGGCAAGAAAACAGTCAAGAGAGATACAGAGAGAGTCTGGAAGAAAAAAGGAGAGGAAAGGGGGGGTGCGAAATGTGGCAAGAAGGCGGTGGAAGCAAGAGTTCATGAACAGAGGCAATTTCGGTGAGGTAAGAAAGATACTGGACTGGAGTCTTGGGGACCTGTCATCATACTAGATCTTGGATAAATCACTTCCTTCTGGAGCACAACTTCCTCATCTGTAAAATGGGCATAAGGGGGTGAAGTGAATGACATCTAATAGAAACCTCAAATCCTCTTCATCTAAGAGAAACAGTCAGAAGATTGGTCTGGTTGGTACTCTTAGAGTGTGTCCTTGGCCTCCAAGGCTTACAAAGGGGGATGCTCTAAGATTCCCTTAGCACAGCAGCTCTTTCCACTAGTGGTCCATCCCCAGGGCGGGTTCCCTGCTGACACCGATCATCTGCTCACTGATTTTCTTTCTTCTGTTTTCCCTGTTGGGGTTGATGGCTTAGGGAGGATTAATAGCCAATTGAGTCATTTAATAGAAACCCCACCACAGGGAAGAGGAAAATAAATAACCCTGTTTGTCAATGTTTGGCATAACTTCCCTCCTACCAACAACTTAACCTCTTTGTTGGAGATAAGAATCTCCCTACCCAGATACCCAGATCCACAGACTCACCCTGGACCAAGCTGGGTCTCTCTTCCCAATGCCCCCAAGTGTCCCCAGACCAATGAGGCATTTGAGCATGGCCTGAATCAGAGGGAGGTGATAATTATCTATATTTTATCCATTTTTCCGGGAGATTAAGGGCTCTGAGCTGGAAAGCACCTTAGATATCATCTAGTGCAGCAGTTCTCAAACTTGTTGATCTGAGGACCCCTTTACACCCTTAAAAATTATCAAGGACCCCACCCCAAAAAAGAGCTCATGTTTATTTGGGTTTTATCTATGGATATTTACTACATTGGAAATGAAAACATGTTATTATTATTATGAAAATAATTTGGGGGAGGGGGGTGCAAGGCAATGAGGGTTAAGTGACTTGCCCGGGGTCACACAGCTAGTAAGTGTCAAGTGTCTGAGACTGGATTTGAACTCAGGTCCTCCTGAATCCAGGACTGGTACTTTATCCACTGTGCCACCTAGCTGCCCTATGAAAATAGTTTTGACCAAGGGTCCCCATATGACACTTTGAAGACCAATGATATAGTCAGCAGTCATTCTCATTTGACTGAGGCTGAGAGGAAAGACTTTCTCTAGACCAGACCCAGAGTAAATAGCAGAGTCCACATTCAGACCCAAGTCTTAGAATACTGGACCTAATGATGTAGGAAGCAGCAACCCAAAGCGCAGTATAATAGAGGGATCCTAGGACCTAGATTTAATTTGAAACTTTGCTCCTGAAAAACTAGCAGGCAGCATGATACAGTAGAAAGAGCCTTGCCTTTGGAGTCAGAGGACCAGGGTTCAAATCTCACTTTTGAAACTACCCGTGTGACCTTGGGTAAGTCATTTCCCTCTCCAGGTTGTCCATAAGATGAAAGGGTTGAACAAGATGGCCTCTGAGTACCTTCTAGCTCGAGATGGTATGATCTTTGAATTACATTACCCTTGGAAAATTACTTCATCTCTCTAGGTTTTGATTCTTCATCTGTAAAACAATGGGATTGGGCCTGGTGAGCTTGAAGCTAGCTCCCAGTTCTGACACTCTGTGCCCATTATGCATAGACATAAGCCCCATCCATTGGAAAGAAGGCATCCTCATGCCCTGGCCTAGAGGCGTCTGGATTCCAAGCTCTGAACCCTACCGATCCTTGACTATTTGCTTTTTCTCCACTACTAGCAAATGAGGGAGGGAAAGTAAAAACAGAAAGTGGGGAGGGGGTTGGAAGAGGATCTGGGTTCTAATGCTGTCTCTGCTATTAATAGTCAGGTGACCTTGGACAAAAATCACTTCTCTCTAGGCCTGGATTTCCTCATCTGTGAAATGAGAAGGGTTGGACTAAATTTAATCCAACAAACATTTATTAAATTCCTATTATGTGTGAGGTGCTGTGCTTAACAAACATAGGCCCCACAGTAGTAAGCCAGGCCAGAAGTAAAGGAAACACGTGTAGCTTGCAAGCCAGCACTTGGAACACTAACTCATCTTTATAAAGGATGCAGACAAGGCTCCTGGGGAAGCCACTTTGAGCCGAGTAATTGTCCCAGCAATGTTGCCCTCCCCTGGCCTCTGCACAGGTCCCAGAACATGGGACCTATTCATCAGAGAGAAAGTCGAGGGTGGGAGAATGTTTTAGAAGAAAAACTCAAAGCAAAGTAGCCTCATTACAACTTAATATGTATGGTGGCTGAAGAGTCCTGGGAGATAGGCATCTCTGCATCATCTGGCATTGGTGCCAGCCCGATGGTAGCCTGCAAATAAATACATCTCCCTCCTTCTTGCTTGTGTTAGAATTTAAATTAAATCAAATATTGACCAAAGGAGAGGCAGGGGGACGGGAGAGAGAGAGAGAGAGAGAGAGAGAGAGAGAGAGAGAGAGAGAGCGAGCAAGAGCGCACTAGCCCTGTGCCAGGGCTGGGAAAAAGCTCCAATTACCAAGGAAACAGGATAGTCCTTGACAAATAGCATTACCCTCTCACCTTAGCAGAAGCAGGAAGAGAGTTGGGGCCAGTGAAGAGGGCTAGCAAGGCAGCAGAACAAGAAGGACATGAGCCACATGGCAGAAGTTAGCACCGTGCTGCTAAGTCAAACTGTGACTGACACTACCTCCCACAACCTCCTCTCCCCTCTGATTGAAGGGCTAGAGGGGAGAGTACCAAACTCCTCCTAATACCTTCCTTTATAGAGAGCAAAAACTGGTCTTTGGGGCTCTTTCTCCTCTGCATCTGCTGCTCTGCCTGGTTTCGACTCCAAGGAACAAGATGCCCCTGGGCCAGGTACCTCCTGGTATCTAGTCACTTCCCTCCGTTCCTGCCTCCTTTTGTGTATTGCTTGTGTAATGTTCCCTTCCCCCTCCCCTTATTAGATTAAAAGCACCTTGAGAGCAGGGGCTGTCTTTTTTTTCTTATTAATTGAATCCCCAGTGCTTAGTACCGTGCCTGGCACATAGTAGGCACTTAATAAATATTTATAAGATTGGATTATTGGACTAGGAGAGAGAGGAGGAAGAAGGGAAGAGACATACAGAGACAGAGAGAGGGAGGGAGAGGGAAAGAGAGAACTCTGTGCCAGGGCTAGGGGAAAAGCTCCAATTACCAAGGAAACAGGAGAGCCCTTGACAAAAAGCATTACCTTCTTAGAAGAAAAGCAGGAGAGTTTGGGGCTGGTGCAGAGGTCTACTAAGGGAATAGAGCAAAAAGGATGAGTCATTTGGAAGAAGGGTTTGGTACCTCATGCATGGTGATGGGAGATTTCTTCACCAATCATTGATAGAGTAGCTACTGAGAAAAGTAAAGAGAGGATGGGGTACAATGGAAAGAGTACAGGTCCTGGAGCCACAGGATCTGGATTCAAGTCCTGTCAATGATGCTGCCTGTGTGTGACCTTAGGCAAGTCACTCGATCTTTCTGGGCCTCAGTTTTCTCATCTGCATAATGAGGAGTTAGACTTGTTGGCCCCTAAAAACCCCTTCAGCTCTAGAGCTATAAGCTCATCCTATGACACGTTCATTGCCTCCCAAATAAGTTGTAGTCTCCACACAAGAAAAGGTTTTTGTTTTGTTTTGTTTTTGCGGGGCAATGAGGGTTAAGTGACTTGCCCAGGGTCACACAGCTAGTAAGTGTCAAGTGTCTGAGGCCAGATTTGAACTCAGGTCCTCCTGAATCTAGGGCTGGTGCTTTATCCACTGTGCCACCTAGCTGCCCCAAACACACATGAAAAGTTAAGTGAACATGATGGAAGATCATAGGACCATAGATTCAGAGCTGGAAGGGACTATAGGGGCCAAAAAATCCAACTCCTTTATTTTGCAAATGAGGAAACTGAAGCCCAGAGAGATCAGGCGACCTGCTGAGGGTCAGACAGCTGGTAAGCATCCAAACTAGGATTTGAACCCAACTTTTCCTGATTCTAAATCCAGTGCCCTGGGTAGGTCACCAAAAACAAAAGCAGAACGACCAAACCAACAGAAAGCTTTTGTGGAGCACCTACCGTGAGAAGGACACTTGTGTGGGTTCATTTTGGACTCAGTAAACATTTT